>NC_061087.1:51695646-51785646 GCF_015104395.2 Macrobrachium nipponense
TTTCATTCTTCAATTTTATAATTTTATGTAATTCCTACACGAATTTTCAACCTTAGTGAACAAAAATAAATGGAAAAATATGAATTGAAATGTTCATTCATGGCCGGGGGGAATGCATTATTTGGTTTTATAACATTCTTATGGGAAAATCCATTTAGGTTACGAAGCAGGTTCTGGAACGGATTAAATTCGTAACCCAAGGTATTACTGTATTTAGTTAGTTAAAACTTAAGAAAAACCACTAACAATTTTCATACTTGGTTTTTTTAATAGTTTTATCACAAAAAGTGCATTTCAAGATGAAATTGATAAAAAAAAACCAGGAAATTGTGGATATTTCTCATAGAAAAATACCGCGAATGCGCGAATTTTCCGCGAATAATGCAGGGAAACGTTCCCGAGAGAAATCCGCAAATGTGTAGTCCGCGAATCCGAGAACACGAATACAATTTGGCATTTCTGTAGAAGCATTCTGTATCGTTCGTCCCAGCAAATACGAAAGCCACCTGGAATTGGGACGTTAAATGTATTTTGCCGTGTTTAGTACCAGCCCCGGGAAGTTAATTACAGTCGTCCAAATAAACATTACTTAGAATTTTTTTTCAGGAGGTAAAACCATAGAAAACCCGCAACTGCTACAGTCTAGGCCGCCGGGGAACAGTAATATAGATCTACCTACAATTTTTGAAGGTTAGAGTCTTCACAGATGTCTGTGGCTTCTTTCAGCTCGTTAAAGCCTGAAAACATTTGTTTTTTGGCAAAAACTAATGTATTACTCTGAGGTTCATGCTGTTCCGTTGCCATTTTTCTTGCTGACAATGATATGCCTGAGGCGGTAAACAAGGGTTCGCGCATGTGCAATTCACTGCCGTACCAATATCAACAGCGATCGGGGTACGGGTGCCGTACCAATATCCAGTTTGTAAATGTGCAGATAAGGCGCGAAGTCCGCCACGGCCTTATTGTGACCCCTGTGGCTAGCACGCGCAGCGCAACATTACCTCTTCCCAGAACATGCCGTGCTTGCCAAGAATCTTTAAATATGCGGATAAGGCGTGAAGCGCCGTTCCGCCACGGCCTTACTGACAGCACACAAACATATTCACCGTTAACAACTAATTTATCAGTAATTCTGGTTAGTGGTAGCCTAGGCTAGTCTGTCGTTTACATGTAAGGTAGTGGTTCAAAGTTAAGTATGCAAAGTAAGGGGTCCTAGCATCTAATTTAATGTCGGTTAGTGGTATCCTAGGCTGGACGTATTACATGTAGGCTAGTGGTTCAAAAGTTCTGCAAAGTAGGTAAAGGGTCCTAGGATAGCCTAGCCTACGTCAACCTTGAATGCAGAGTAAGGGGTCAAACTTTTGTATTCAGGGTAAAGGGTTTGGGTCACAAAACCGGTAATTGAGAGTTTTGGGCGCCGTGAAAGTCCGAGGCCGCTTCCCCCCACCCAAAAAACCCCAGTTTCCCACTGGATCCCCCTTTACCATTTGATGTTTTGTAGGCTTTATTTTCACTGGGTCAACTACAAAAACGTTGTTATTAGCAATTACCTAGCTAGGGTAAAAAACCGCATGGTACAGGGGTGGACCATGTACGATCAATGTGTACAACTCCAAAAAAAGGACATTAGCCTATAACGCGTCCTGACATCGGAGATGGGCATCAGACGCGACTTGTTGTTGGTGAGAAACGGAGCTAAAGACCTCTACTCCGGTGTCAGGACGCGTTATACCTAATGTACTTTTCTTGGGGTGTACACATTGATCGTACATGGTCCACCCCTGTACCATGCGGTTTTTTTTACCCTAGTATACTGTTCCCCTTCTCATTTCCAAATGTGCATTACCTACCTACCTAGGCTATACTAGGTACATGTAGGTAGTTAGCTTACTTTGAGATTTTTCCCCACGAAAATCGATCGTCTGCGGATACTAGTACTACCTAGGTATGTACCTAGTCGCTCCCTAGTTTGTCTGGAGGGCCACCCCCCCCCCCCAAAGTAGTTAACACTAAACATAGGAAAAGCCTGGTCCTGTCGTTCGGCAAACTAGGTACAAACTAAAGGTCATGAGTAGGAGCATTACCTTTAATGTTGATTCCGGGTATGACACACTTCATTCTGAAAGCTAGAGGAAGTTCGCTTTGGCACCACTGAACACGAAGAATCGGGAACGATGAAATAGGTAGGTAGTAGCAGCAGTAGTACCTAATAGTACTTTGGTCTGTCAACAAACTAGCTAGTTAGCCTACTAGGCTAGGTATACTGGGTATTCTACATTGAGGTACAGTTTTGGCTGCGCTGTTAGAGTTGCGACTTAACATTCATTTGCCGGTGTTTCTAGGCATTTTTCTATTAATAAGTACGAAAAGTCATAAAAATGATGACTTAGCTATTAATCAACAACTATAATATATAGGACCTAGTATTGTCACGCAATTTCAGTCAGTATGTAAGTGACAAGTGTCATGTTATCGACGTGCGTCAAGCAGCCCGCCACTGATTACTTCTTTATTTTAGTAGTAGGAGATCTGGCGTCTTTTACTAGAACCGTTTCAAAAACATATCCCACATACTACTACTACTACTAGCCAATGTACTCCCTTGCAAAATTGTATCAGAAATACAACGATTAGTCATGCTAACTTTTATTTATGGAGGAATATTGGTTTGTTATATCGTATGTGTTAGCAGTTAAGGTATGTGATGAATGATGAGTTTATCTAAATTACATGAAGCTCATTCCAAATTCGTTCAAACAATATTCATGCTCCCCTCCATTGATATTGTTGATCACTTTATACAAAACACTTTATTCTAATAGCTACGAATTAACCTCATATGAATTTATGTAACCCTTGTCGCGAATACTTCGACGACTACATGTTTGTTTGTTTGTATGGTGTTATTACGTTGCATGGAACCAGTGGTTATTCAGCAACGGGGCCAACGGCTTTACGTGACTGCCGAACCACGTCGAGAGTGAATTTCTATCACCAGAAATACACATATCCCACTCTTCAATGGAATGGCCGAGAATCGAACCAGCGACTACCGAGGTGGGACGCCAACACCATGCCAACCAAGCCACTGAAGTGCTCGACGACTATATGCACCAGCAATTACCGGATATTATTGGCTTAAATTTGGCCCACCTGAAGGGACAGCTCCCCGCCCTTGTACGATGACAACTGAATTAGGCTCAACTGTGTTTTTTACAATTTTACTTTTAAAATATATCCTACTTTCATTACTAACTTAAATACTATACATAAACTTACAAAGGGGTCCTATCGCCCTTAGGATAACACAAGACTGTCAAGTGGTCGCGTGGCTTCTAGAACTAATTCACAAATGTGTAAAATCTCACAGAAAACTGCCATCATTATCCCGAATTGAGATTATTAACACTGGTGTCGCGAAAAGAGACGGGTCCCTCTGTTTGCGACAAACCTGCAAGTCCAGGAGCCAAAGGTCCAGATTTCATTTTTCGTTCCAACCACTTTGTGTAAAGCTACTACCATTATTATTTGATAGAACAACTCTAAGTACACCATTTGAGACCAGTAGTAGGATTGCAAGTTTGTGTTAGATTAGAAAAATATTGACTTTTGTAAAGAATATACTTTATTGATTTCTCCAGACAATTTTGACTTACTTTCATGATTAAGTCAGTTGTTCCTTTTCACATTTAAATAAAATTCATACCAAAATAACTCAGAGTAGGCATACTATAAGATTAGTTAACTCAAAACCTTTGATTTAAACTTTTGCTTTGAATTATAGGTGTTTGAAATTCAAAGATCGTTGGAAAAATATTTTTAAAAATTTTAACTCTTAGACATAGTGTGCTGTATTTAATTCAATTATCATGATGTTATTGTAGTAGTGATAGAAAAAAATTCCCTTTTGTTCCTGCTTGGCTTGTTAAAACATACTTACGCATAAACCTATTTGTGGGCAGTTCAGAGAACATAATATACTCTTACTCCCTTTTACATCCAATCTGTGGTGAAACTAAACTGAATTTTAGGGCCACATTCGGTACGATTTCATTCAACCTTAAGCCCTCCTGTACTAGCTTTGAATGAGACCAAGTTACAGTGCTGAGGAGTTTACTAACTTGCTTAAAGTCAAGAAACCTTGCATTTTATTCAACAAAAGTGCAGTTAAGAAACAATCAACTGTATTTCCGCACCAATTCTTTTGGGTGATGCCACACGGGTTCACAAAGACGCATTTAAAGTTTAGCACATATAATTAATATTTAAAGAACAGAACAATTATTCAAATTACGTTGACAAGAGCAAGAAAACTAACACATACTGCAAAAATTATTAACAAAACGTTACGTTACTTCGATAGAAATAATACATAAAATGGCAAACAGGATCTCGGAATATCCTTATGAAGAAGTACTGCAATGGCGACGACAATTCACGAGGTGATGTGGCTGGATTTTACAAGAATGTCTTCTTTTTCTTGCCTTCGTGGAGTCCAGATGCTAAAAATCAGAGAGCTTACACCTTTCCACCCTAGAGGAAAACTCGGGAGTAGTATATTGCATAACACAGTTGTCACATCTACAAAATTACAGGGTTACGTAACAAACATCAATTTAAAAAACAAACATCAAGTGCTCTAATCGTAACCCAACATACAAAAAAAAGGGGGGGTTTCGTCCAGATGGCAAACATAAATACTGGCATGTGCCCTTACAATTAGAAAATAATATATAAAGTCTCCACAGGAAGAAGTTTGACACTGTATTGATACGTCATCTAATTTTATAGAGATGGACAAAAGTTTGCACAAAAATGGTTTATTACTTTGAATATCAATGTACTAATTTATACCAACTCATTGCTATAGTTAATATAATAAAAACTACTTCTGTGGAGCAAAATAATCATATATCAACGTATTTTCATAGAAACTGAGAAAATACTTCAAAACAAGTACTCATAAAAAACTAGGAAATTTTATTCAAGGGGAATAAATGGCAAGTTTTGACATTCTCCCCCAAGAAGAATCATAATTAGAAGCAATTACAACTGCACCCAAAATTTAAATCAAATATACATTTAGAGTACATCCATAGAAATTAAATCCTTTCTCTCTTGATCACGCTGCACGCCGAGGTCTACCCTTCAGAGGCACACTATCTGGCTCCTGAGTTACAACACTATCAAATTCCCTCTCGGGTAATTCCAGAAGTACGAGCTTTGTGATTGATCTCACGTATAGTTTATTATTCACTCTCACTTCTACAGACCTAATCACACAATCAGACGACGGGAACAGCTGGGTAACCTTATCCAATTAGAGGAGTGTTGGGTTTGCAATGACACAACGTCCTGGAGACTGAACTTTATTACAGGATACTCGGTAGCCAACTGACTCGCAACAGCGTATACAGAATTACCAATAACGGATGCATGCTCGGCAGTGCATGGCCGAAGAACATATCGTACATCCCCCCTCAAGAATATACTTATGCATGGCAAAAAATAAAAAGGGGAAAAAAAAAAAATACAAAAAACATATCGTACATCCCCCCCCCCCCCCCCCCCCAAGAACATTCTTATACATGACAAAAAATAAAAAGGGGAAAAATGCCCTTAGATCAATTAGAAATGAGAGACAAGAGAAGAAACAAAAAATTAAAGCTAACTTCTCGATGCATACACAAAAACGAAATAAAATACATAAATTCTCTGAAAAGAAATATCAATTCCTGATGCAATTGCATTCAAAAGATAATAACATCACTCTACAAAGTCTTTGAGCCACTTGGGTTTACCTGCGGCTCTTCTGGGCCTATCAACGACGTTGGGCTCCTGTGTGGTGCGTGTCCCCTGTTCTGTCGGGGTATGGTTTGCGGAGGACTCGTGCTGAGACATGGGCGTGCCAGAGGGCGGAGCGATGACTCTCAGGTGTCGTCTGTTTCTTTTTGACAGCCTGCCGCTCCGTTAAGCTTGACGGTGTACTGACGATGGGGCTTTGTTTCTGTTACTATGCCCCGCCGTTCGATCCCATTGCTTGGTAGCTTGGTTTTGTATGCGTACATGGGTACCTAGTTCGCAATGGGCGGCAGTCTTCTGGTAGTGCAGGGATGCGCATCGCCTCCTGCGACCTTGCCACTTGTAACTCCCTTCGACTATCGTCTGCCTCCAATATCTGTCTACAAACAGGTGTCTCCTGGCCGTCGGTACCCCATCGCGCAGCTGGCGACCCGTTGCAAGCTGAGACGGCGACTTGTTAATTTCCCTGAGAGGAGTTTTGAGATACTGAAGTATCGCCAGGGCCGTTTTGTCCGACTCAAGGGCTCCACCCTTTAACGTATTTTCCCGGAGTAGCCTCTTCGCCGATTTGACAGCTGCTTCTGCCCTGCCGTTAGATTGGGGGTACTGGGCCGACGACAGCCGGACCTTGACCCCCCATCTCTTGAAGAAGGCCTCCATCTCCTCGCTGGCCAAGTTCGTGCCTCTGTCAGTTGATATTTGTTCTGGGGCTCCCCAAACGCGAGAACATATGATCGAAGGTGATTACTGATTTTGTTAGACGTGGCACCATTGGGGAAATGAGCCACTTCTAACCAACCTGTTAGCTATCCGCATACACCATGTATACACTGCCTTCTATCTGGAACATATCTGCGACGACTTGCTGGAAGGGATATTCCGCAGGCGGCGTGTGTATCATTTCTTCGGAGACAGTGAGGGGGCATGTTCATCGCATGAAGTACATCAGGCGCGGCAATGCTGAAGGTCCCCTTCTATTCCCGGCCAATAGACCGACTGCCTGGCCCTTCTAAGCATCGAGTCGAGGCCTTGGTGTCCTGCGTGTAGGTTAGCGGCTACCTGGCGGCGTAAATAAATTCCTGGGCGGGTATAACCAAGCGAACACATCCTTGGTCCACTGAGTATGTCACCAGATCCTGGTTGATGGCTAGCCGGTCCCGAACGCTGAAGAAGGGGCGAAGGCGAGCGAGTTCTTGCGACTTCTGTTGGGGCCAGTCGCCCGCTGCAACCCTTGCAAGCAAGAGCTGATATACAGGGTCGTTAGATGCGGCGCTCCTGACGCAGTCTTCATCCAACACGATGATATCCGGTTCCAAGGCGGCCACGGTTGCACATGCCACTGCCACTTTAATGTCGTCCTCCAAATCCACGTCGGAAGCTTCGCGGGGTGCTCGCATGGTCGGGTACCTTGAAAGAAAATCCGCGGCAGTGTTCCTTTTTCCGGGCAGGTATTTCATATGGAACTTGAACTGGAGTGTCTTCTCTTTCAGGTTGAATAATCTCGGGTTGATGACGTCCTTGAGGGCTCTGTCACCCAGCAGCTTGACGAGAGGACGGTGGTCCATGATGATGGTGAGATTAGGACACCCAAGTAGGAACAGCCTGGCCTTCCGCAAGCACCAGGTAACTGCCAGGGCTTCTCCTTCTACGGGGGCATACCCAGCTTCAGAGGAGGTGAGGTGTCGACTACCACACAGGGCAAGGCGCCAGCCGCCCTTGCAACAAAAGGGGCTGTCAGCTGACTGACAAATACAATACTGCTGAAGGACTACGAACCCGATACCTTCTTTACTCCAATCCGTCATTATCGTCGTAGGGCGTGTTTTGTCGTAATATGCCAAGCCGTCCTTGGCTAATTGACAGATGACCTCCTGTGCCTGCCAGAGTTTGTCACGTAGCTGACTATCCCAGTAAACGTTTTTTCCAGTGGGCTTTCTGAGGTGGTCCCTAAAGGGCTCCATGATGGGCGCCGTTGCAAGGAAGGGAGCTAAATGATTCACTAACCCGAACCACAAACTAATATCCGTGATGGAGGGCTTCTCTGGCATATGGAAGTTACGAATGGCATCTAGTCGTTCGTCTGCGGGTTTGTATGACTCCCATCCCAGGTAATAACCGACGAAAGTGACCTCTCTCTTGCAGAATTTAAACTTCTCGGGCTTGAGTGTGATATCTGCAGAGGCACACGTTGACAGGAATTCATATACATGCCAGAACGCCTCTTCAATGCTGTGATCGTATAGCAATGTGTCGTCAATGCATTTATGCTTTCTGGTGATGTCTTGCAGGGCATCATCAAACCTTTTTGTGTAGGCGTCCGACGCCGAACAGTGACCCATGGGTGTTCTACGATAACGGTATCGTCCCCATGGAGTGATAAAGGTCGTAAGCGGGCGGCGGGCTGTCTTCGTCCAATTCCACTTGATGGAAACCCCAGTGGCGCGTCCGCCGTAGTAGTCTTGTACGTATGAATGGGGATCTTGAAATCATGTCGAAGGGTGCCGGTGTATGATGAGTTTCCCAAAGACAGTGGGCGTTGAGGCGCTGGAAGTCTACTGTGCGGCGAGGTTGACCCGTCTTCTTGGCGACAACGACCATCCGTTGCACACCATTCCGTTGCATCCCCCACTGGGACTGGTTCTATCACGCCCTTCCGAACGTCCTCGTCAAGTTGAGCCTTGACCTCCTCTTCCCAATGCTTAGGGATTGTCGCGGGCATGTGACAGGCATAAGGCACGGCATCAGGCAACAAATGGATGTGGTGCTGCTTGCCCGTCATGACAGGTAACGGTTCCCTGGTTGTATTAAAGGTTGTTGAAGAGAAATGCCGTAATAACCACTCCTCAAGTCTTGGTATATTCTCCTCCACAGGCGGGATGGGTAAGGTGGCTGGCTTCATTGTCTTAGGGGAGTTAGGCTGTGCGACGTCTTCATTAAGCACATCACCTGATGCAACGAGATGGTAGGGGTGAGGAAGTCAGGGGGTACTATTCCCAGCTCCTTACAAGCATTCAGCGATATATAGAAGTTCTTGGCCGTCGGCACAAAGTAAACCTCCTGCTTCGTGCGTCGCCACCTATATCAATGAAGCATGCCGTTGATCCAAGACATCTCACTCGGAGATTAGCTACGTCCTCAGACCTGTTCGCGGCTGCAACTCCAGTGAATTTATTTGCAGTCTTGAGAGAATCCTGCGGCGGGAACTTGTTAAGGTGAATCCAATACGTCATCGAACGTCTCCAGGATCTGAACGCTGCCGAGGACATTACCGCCTCACACTTCTCAGGGGCAGCAGAGACAGGAACTTTACCGGCACGTGCTCCTGAACCGGGAAGGGCATCCTGAAGGGAACGGATGGCACGCTGCTGGTCTGCAAATAACGTCTGTGCTTGCATGACGGCCTGTGACAAGGCCCTTGGCATTGCAGGTGAGGCACGCCTCGGCGTGGCCTGGGGTGGTCGACGTATCTGGGGCATGGCTTGGTCCTTATCCTACTCACTGCGCCATGTTGGGTTTGCAATGACACAACGTCCTGGAGACTGAACTTTATTACAGGATACTCGGGAGCCAACTGACTCGCAACAGCGTATACAGAATTACCAATAACAGATGCATGCTCGGCAGCGCATGGCCGAAGAACATATCGTACAAGGAGGGATCTATAGCCTTTACCTAGATGATCTTCTAAGTCTACCATCACTATGTCCCCAACTTTCACATTTGCAGAGAGATTATTACTAGAATTATTATGTCTCTCTCTCAAGGACACTAAATAGTCTTTTCCAAGAGTTCTCAAATTTCCTTAGCACTGATGATAATCTGAAATATTGTGCTCTAAGATCACTTGAACTCATGAAATCTGGGTCATCAGTTGCTAAATTGTTAAGAGGAGGGGAAATACAAACATTTCGCCCATAAAGTAACATGGAGGGAGTCAAAGCCTCACAATCTCGATCGGAGGAGAGATAAGTCAGTGGTCGAGAATTTATCACAGCTTGAAACTCAACAAGTAGAGTTCTCAACTCTTCAAAGGATACACGTTTGTGATACAAGGCCTTGGACAAACATCCCTTTAGAAAACCAACAAGGCGTTCATAAAATCCTCCAGACCAGGGGGCTCGCGGTGTAATGAACTTCCAATTAACACCATTTCCTTCAAGGTATGACTTTACCTCTGGTTCCTCCATAATTTCCTTCAGGAAATTATTAAATCCAACAAAATTCCTACCATTGTCAGATATAATCAGACTCGGCAGAGAATGATACGCTACAAAGCGTCGAATAGCCAATAGGAAATCGGAAGCAGTCATGGAATGAGTCAATTCAAAATGAACCGCCCTGCTCGTAGTACAGGTAAATAGACATACAAAGACCTTCTCCTCCAAGCCAGTCTCATGATCAAAATCATTAATAGCACCAGTATAATCAACTCCTACTAATTGGAAAGGTCTATCATATCTCACTCTTTCTGTGGGTAATGGCGGGGGAGGGGGCAAACACAAACCCTTTTCTTGGTTAACTTCTGACACAAAACACACTTGGACAGAATTGATTTGATAACTTGTCGTACTCTAGGTACCCAAAAGGTTTCTCTCAACAATACCAGTACAGAATTGACACCACAATGGTGATGATGTCTATGCAAATGTTCAACTATCAACACTGTTAAACTGTTAAATGACTTCTGGAAGGCAATAACATTGGGCACTGAGTATCATATGGCATGGAAGCGTTTTTCATGCGACCCTGAGACCTAACTATATTTTCCTCATCAACAAATAAGTTTAACTGATTACACAAGTTCTTAACATCCATGGACACTCCATGTGAATTCTTATCACAGAGGTACATTCTGGTAGTAGAAAAATGTTGCTTCTGTTCAAGGAGGACAAGTGCTTTCATTTCGTTAACAACAAAAAAACTTTTTAGAACCTTTACTGCACTTATTAAGAAAAAGCAATATTGACCTCATGATACGTTTAAGCTTACTTAAATTACTATAACATGGGATGTCAATTAATGGGGTTGGAGGGTGAACAAACTTAGGTTCTGAAAGAATTTCATTAACATGCACAGTTTCTGTAGCTCAAGATTGGGGATAATCACCAGTTAAAAGCCATTTAGGGCCATTCCACCATAAGGAATTTTGCGCTAAATCTTTACTATTACTACCTCTGGATAGAATATCAGCTGAATTATCCTTAGAGGGGGTATACCATAGAGGAAACTTGAATTCATTAATTTCAGTGGACCTTTCTGTAGTTACATAGGGAATTTTACTATTATTGTTCTTCACCCAACAAATAGAAACCATGGAGTCACTCCAGAGAGTGCAAGAACTCAATCTTAAATCATCATTCTGCATTAATCTTCCAGCAAGTTTCGCATCCAAGGACAAGGCTGTCAATTCCAAACGCGGAATATTCTGTTTAGGGTTTGGTGCCACTTTACACTTACTGACCAGTAAATTGCTTACACTTCTCTTGAAATCAATCACATAGGCAGCAGCTCCATATGCCTTGTTAGAGGCATCACAAAATACAAGTGAGAACATTCAGGATGTACAACAAATCTAGGAAACTTTAAACTTTCTACATTTCTAAAACACTTGCAAATTTCATCAAACCTTGAACATAATGATTCTGGCAAAGGGTCATCCCACCCGTAGTTACTCCACAAACATTTAAGAAAATATTTACCTCTCACCTGTATTGGTGACAATAATCCTAGAGGATCAAACATCCGAGCTACAACTGATAAAACCTTTCGTTTGGTTAAAGGTCCTTTATACTCACAATTTACTTCCTTCAGTGACATCTCATCTTGTATATAGATACCACTCTAAACCCAAAACGTTTACTCTTTCTTTGATAACATCTACGGTTCTGTTAAACTCTGAATCATTACTGACCCATTCTTGTAGAGGCATATTACCGTCTTCAAGAATCGCATTTATTACTGGATACTCATCCATCAAGACTGACACATCCTTTAAGTTTTACTAAAATTATCTACATAGAAATTCTTCATCAGAGATGATGCAAGGGGATTATCATGTAAAGATAAGTGATGCAAGAGGGTTTGCTGCAAGAGAAAGGGGGGGCATGTAGCTCCAAAACAAACTACACAAACCCGGTAAGTTACAGTAGACTTCAAATCGGAGGGATCAGTTATCCATAGAAATCTGCAATAATCACGGCAGTCAGGTGAAATGCCTATCCTTAAAAAGGCTTTACTGATATCTGAAATCACAGCTACTGGGTTTGCACAGAAACTCAACAGGGCATCGAAAAGTTTAGTAGTTAATGAGGGGCCAGTTAATAAACAATCATTTAAGGAAAGTTCTCCTTTAGCCTTTGAAGAAGCATTAAAAACTATTCGAATGGGAGTTGTTTCTGAATCCTTCAGTACAGCATGGTGGGGTAAATAATGCCCTATAATAGGGGAGCCTGAAGGAATTAATTCTATTAACCCAGACTGAACGTAATCTTTGATAATCTTATCATGAGCATACAAGGAGGGGTCAGATTCGAATCTATGTAACAAGGAATTTAATTGACCAATGGCTATTCTATAGTTAACAGGCGGTCTACTTTCATCTTTAAATGGTAAGGACACTTCATATTTATTGTCAACCCTTTTTACTTTATCCTTAAAACACTTGACTGATTCTCTTTCTTCAGGACTAATTTCAGATTGACGAATACCAACACTTTCTAAATCCCATAATTTTCTAACTTCACAACAAGAATTAATAGGGATTTCCTCTACTTCCATTCTTGAACAACATACATTTGATGTAGTAATCTCATTAGATTCTACTTTGTCATAAGACCAACTAGGAAGAGGTCCAAAAATTAGTGCACCACCAGAACTATTCAATATCTGTATTCCAGAGCAAATTTGCCTGTTCTGAATGAATTTTTCATAGTAATCAGCTCCAATGACTAATTCTATACCATTTACTTAATCTGAATTTAAATCATTATCTGCTAATTTTATGCCTTTACTCGTCAAGAACGCAGCTGACTTACTTAATCCTGGAGAATAAATTCTGGAATTAACTCTCGAATGCAATGGCATTAATGACAGTACAAATCTTACCTAGTCTCACCATAACTCTTACTATACTACAATTAACTTCCATGGCATCACTGCCAAATGGTTTTACCTTTAAGGCTACTGTTGCTATGGACGATAGACTAAGCTTATGGGCTAATTCAGTTGCAATAAACGTTCTTTGCGCACCAGAATCAAAGAGTGCTCTCTCAAAGGAACGATGTCCATTCCCTGACACAATTACCTTAGCAGTAGGAAGAGCAGTCGAAACAGAAATCTTATTAGTCTGAGAATGATCAATTCCCAATGAAGCAGTCATAACTACTGGGGAATCACCTTTACTAACAGCACTTTTAGAATCATTATGAGATTTCCCAGAATTAACATTTGATTTACTAACATTAGCACTATTTACACTCAACTTTGGTGGAGCAGGATTAACAGGGTTTTCTGTTTTCTTACAAATCATCGGGTAATGAGGCCCATCACATATATTACATTTCGGCTTATTTCTACATTCAGAGAATAAATGACCTCCTTTGAGGCAAGCAAAGCACAATCTTAAATATTTAACTCTGTCCCTTCTACTATCAATGGATTTGAAAGTCGCGAGAGGCATGGTTCGATGAGCAAAACACACAATTATTGTAAGGACTACTATTACTAGGTTTACTGTTACTTGGTTGTGCTCTCTGCACGTTTTGCACATTTGAGGGAATCACTTTAGAATAGTTGCCCTGATCCAGTTTTCTCTTATTAGAATTCTCACCTTCGTAACAAAATTCCATTAATTCACGAACATATGTCAAACCTGAGGAAATTTGCTTTAAATCAAGAGACGTACTATTATGTTTATTAACTATAGCCTTACGTGTTTCAGGTGATAATTTCTCGCATATTATACTAGAGAAAACGGGGTTCATGGCCTCTACATCTAAATTCAATGTGTTCATTTGTAAAATAATCTTTTCATATTCCAATTTGAACGTGTTCAAATCCTTTATTGTATGACTGGGAGGGACTAAATGTGTTAACTTGGACATAAGTCTACGTTTCAATTTTTCCTTATTATCGTACTTCTCCTTAATGGTTTGAATAGCTACTGAATAATTGGCATTAGTGACAAGTAAACCTTCTATGGCTTTAAAGGCGTATATCCCTTAAACTAGCTCTGAGTGTAGAAAACTTAATCAAATCGGAAATGTCCCTACGATCGTGAACTAAACTGTTAAATATATCCCAAAATGCAAGCCATTGTTCCTCCCCACCGCTAAATTCAGGTATCTTAATTGCTGGGAGTTTACGAGGGTCGATTTGGGTGTATCGGTATCACCAATGCAGCTACCTGCCTCATCAAGCAAATCTTGTAAGGAAATAATTTCCCCTTCAATAACTACCCTAATCTTGGAATCCATTATCTTGTTAATGGATCAATAACAAACTTGCACAAATATAAAAAATGTATGGCAAATTATCTAAAACTGATTGAAATATAACATCCACTGAATTCTAGATAATTTGACCACGTGCTCTTCATCAATTCACAAAATACATCTGGTCACGAAAAAACCTAAGTTCAAAAATGGCTACGAAATTCAACAAGAATTTCTTCACAGAGTAATCACTAAATACGAACAATAATGTTCCATAAACAACAGATTACTTGGCAAACACTCCAAGTAATTCAATACCTTACCCTGCTCATGAACCAAATAACTTTGGACACGTGCCAGCTATACTAAAATGACTTTAAAGCCAACCATCACCAACGTGAACTTTATCGCAAATTATCTTTAACATTAAAAAAAAAAAAATCGTTTGTGAATCGTTATGGCATCCGGTTCGTTCGAAGGACCAGCAAAGAATGTGGTGAAACTAAACTGAATTTTAGGGCCACATTCGGTACGATTTCATTCAACCTTAATTAAGCCCTCCTGCACTAGCTTTGAATGAGACCAAGTTACAGTGCTGAGGAGTTTACTAACTTACTTAAAGTCAAGAAACCTTGCATTTTATTCAACAAAAGTGCAGTTAAGAAACAATCAACTGTATTTCCTGCACCAATTCTTTTTGGGTGATGCCACACGGGTTCACAAAGACGCATTTAAAGGTTTAGCACATATAATTAATATTTAAAGAACAGAACAATTATTCAAATTACGTTAAGAAGCAAGAAAACTAACACATTACTGCAAAAATTATTAACAAAACGTTACGTTACTTCGATAGAAATAAAACATAAATGGCAAACAGGATCTCGGAATATCCTTATGAAGAAGTTACTGCAATGGCGACGACAATTCACGAGGTGATGTGGCTGGATTTTACAAGAATGTCTTCTTTTTCTTGCCTTCGTGGAGTCAGATGCTAAAATCAGAGAGCTTCACCTTTCCACCCTAGAGGAAAACTCGGGAGTAGTATATTGCATAACACAGTTGTCACATCTACAAAATTACAGGGTTACGTAACAAACATCAATTTAAAAATCAAACATCAAGTGCTCTAATCGTAACCCAACATACAAAAAAAAGGGGGGTTTCGTCCAGATGGCAAACATAAATACTGGCATGTGCCCTTACAATTAGAAAATAATATATAAAGTCTCCACAGGAAGAAGTTTGACACTGTATTGATACGTCATCTAATTTTATAGAGATGGACAAAAATTTGCAAAAAAAGTGGTTTATTACTTTGAATATCAATGTACTAATTTATACCAACTCATTGCTATAGTTGATAGAATAAAAACTACTTCTGTGGAGCAAAATAATCATATATCAACGTATTTTCATAGAAACTGGGAAAATACTTCAAAACAAGTACTCATAAAAAAACTAGGAAATTTTATTCAAGGGGAATAAATGGCAATTTTTGACACAATCTAAGCATCATCCATAAAAAATCGGAAATTCTAAGTTTTGCTTGTCATGCATAGACTCAAGAATATTGCTTTTTTTTTTTTCATTATCACCAAGCTGAAATAAGAACATTTATATGCATGTTGCAAATACAATCACAGTCATTATTAAGCAATTTTGAACACAAAAACAAAATAGTGAAACATACTCATTTGAAAAATTATATTTTTCAAGAAATACAGTAAAATATGAAGTACTAGATAAATACCAAAATACTTATGTTTAATAACTCACAAAAAAGCTGCAAAATACATTTTGAACCTATCAGCTGTGAGTCATCTAAAATGGGAAACTAAGTTTTGCTTGTCTTGCATAAGCTAAAGAGCTCCCGGAGTCAAGAATATTGTTTCTTCATTATCACCCATCTAAAATGTGCATTTCTTTCATTTGATGTCACCATTATTGCATATTGCTAATAAAATCACATCATCATTCATAGGCAAATTTAAGTATTATAAAAACAAGGTAATGAAATATACTCATATGAAAAACTACAATTTTCAAGATATGCAGTGAAATATGAGAGATATCAAAATACTTATGATTAACATGCCGCAAAAAAATATTGCAAAATACATTTTAACCTATCAGCATGTCAGTCATATGAAATGATGAGCATCTTTCTTGAAAGTATGTACAAACTCAACAACACTTCATCATTGACATAGTTGTTTAATATATCCGTTAATGTGAATTATTTTATAAAATAAAAAAAGGATTGTTCAATTTGTTTGCAAATAAAACACTGTTGTCATTTATGGCATCATCCTCCTCGTCATTGTCAGTATCACCCAAGTCGGCAGCATGGTTATAAGGGTTGCAGCATTCTGCTCTGCAGCCACAGGCAAATAAACAAGGAATTCGGTTCCAACTGCAGGTACAGCGAGATGTGCATTTCCTTGTTTTGCTTCCACACTTTTACAACTCATTACAAATAGATGGCATGGATTCAATTGTTATGAGATTTGGGACTAGCTCGCCTGTTTCCGTTTTTTTTTTTTTTTTTTTTTCAGCCAGAAGTTTCATGCATTGGTGGCAACTTATCCAAGCTTCCTACGTGATGGAACGTGTCGGCTCGAAGGTCATCTACTGAAGTTAGTTATGTTTTAGGGTAAGAATAACTTTCTGAGTCATGCAGAGCTCCTTCAGACATATCAGTGAATCTACTTACCATGGCCTAAGTTGATTTCTTGCCATGCTCACTCAGTTGGCTGGTTGTATCACAACCCGTGATTGCATGATATGTTGGTAAATTGATGATGTGGTTAGGGAGAGATGTCCTAATATCGTGCACAGGGATATACCTAGGTTTTTTGGCAGTACCCACAGCCATCCGCGCCCCTCCTCTGTTGTCTGGTCATAAGTAAGGAGAACTAGCATATTTGTATCGCGACATTGAACAATAATACGTATAAAGACATTCTTGGAGGCATCAATTACAACGATACACTTTCCAGATGAAGAAAGAACAAGTTCAGGGTTTTCACATCCTCCTGCCGCAACATGTTCTTGCTCAAGAGGTAATCTCGGTGACTGCATGAGTATTTCATTGGTATGAAAATCAATAAGATTCAACTTATTATCTGAGAGGTTAATGAAATTTTGCCAGGAGCTTGTCAACTGAACATTTCTTGAATCTCTCACTCGTCTAATTTTTCTGCTAACATTGGCACGACATGCCCATGTCCCAGCTTTGATGGAATTTGTCCGATATGTATCAAATATAACATCCACTCGTTTGCATGTCTGAAAAAAACAAAAACAATTCAGCAATATAGCTAATTCACCAAATGTGGCAGCACCTTTGGGTTTGCCCAATGACCGAAGAAGTGCCATTGCATCCACAAGCCCACAAAAGGTATCATTACTTCTAGGCCGCTCCTTCACTTCGTGGCCACTGCTAAGTATGGTTAAAAGGGGAGCTTTATCAGCCTTTCGCATGCTTCTATCGAGTGTTGCAAGTGATGTATGTAGTCATTGGACCTAACTCGTATCACAATAGTAGTTGATATGTTCATATCTCTACCACTGGCTGAGGTTCTCAGGAGTCTTCTGAAAATATCTTTGTCTATTTTAACAGTGTTTACTTTTCCACATTTATTGGTCACATCCACTTTATGAAGATTTGCAAAAGTTTGTTATTTGTTCTTTGTTATTGGGGCACAGAACATTTGCGTGGCATTTGGTTGAAGACGGTCTTGCATAAATCTTATCAGTAATTCTTTGCCCCTTTTTTGAGCAGTTAATATATCTCTCTAGACATCAGGAGGTACAATGTCATTGCTAGAAATACACATCAGGTCTGCACACTTTCTTGCAAAAGGATTGAATATAAGGTCAAGTTATAAACAAGCCAAATAGTATTGAGTCACTTGAAACATAAAAAAAATAATAATGAAGTCAGTAATTCACTGATTACTTTCAAAAGCACATTTGAATCTTAGAGCCTGAAAAATAATCAAAATTAAAATAATTTGATAAATATACTGATAATAAGTGAATGGAAAAAGGGTTTTATACCATAGATTATGTGAAACTGAAATAAATTAAAGAATCAGCTGTGAAGTTTTACAATAAGAGGAGCGAGGAAGTCCTTTGCCCTCTTAACCACGTCGATTTTTCAGTAGAATCGGTTTGAAAAATATGCTCTAATCTCCTTCATTTATTTGTAATTTTTTACTGAAGATTCATAAATTCATTCATATCGCTATAACGAAGTTGTAGCCAGTTATCATGGCTATTTTGATATGATACCGATTACCCAAAAGAACTACAGGCAGATACAAAGGGGCTGCCAAACAGTGAAAAAAAGTACATTATCTTGATAAAGATTAAATAAATAGATGGATAAATTAATTAGCAAATTGTTAGGTAAATGAAAGACAGATAAGGAAATAAGCATTGAAAATCCCGATAACAAACAAATACCTGTTTCATCTGCTGCGTAATGTTGTTGTTTTCAACCCCAGAAGAACTCCCAGCTAGCACATCTACGATTGCGAAATCGTTGTGGTCACGTTACATTTCTATGTGAAATAAACGTAGATCTGTAGACTAGATATTACGTGGAAGCAACATAGAAATTTACGTGAAAAAGTCACCTCCTCACCACTAACATAGCACTTTGGAATAATGTTCTTGTAATGATAATGAAACGTCTAAATTAAAAACAGTACTCAGTACTGACAAATTTATTCTATCAAAAATAGTATATGTCAATTAAGACATTTATAAACAAAAAGGAAATGTTATACAATCAGGTACAGTTCATAACTAGCTGATATTGACAAAAAAAAAATTACATTCTAAGACTGGGTATAAATATATACAAATATATATTAAAAGAAAAATGAGTACATTCCAAGGGTGGGTATAAATACATGGGAATATATATCAAAAGAAAAATATAGTACATTCCATGGCTGGGTATGAATATTTACGAATATATATTAAAAGAAAAAAAATATGGTACATTCCAAGACTAAGTATAAATACATATGAATATATATTAACAGAAAAATAGAGTGCAAAATACAGTAACAAGAATAGTATATTCCATGGAAACTAATATGTATCAAGAAAAATTTAAATTCAAGGGCATAAATAGTATACAGCCATAGATGAAAAAAAAATCCAAGAAGAGTACAAAATATACATTCAAAAATAGCAAATTCCAAGTAGGCCATATATTAGTAAATACAATATAGTACATGCCATAGTCAATGATGTGTTTTAAGAAAAATAATAATTCAAGGCCATAAATAGTACACAGCATACAAATATAGCTGAAAAAAATAATTCCACAAAGAGTATAAAATATATATTAACAAAAATAGCACATCCCAAATAAGCCATAAATTGGTATAAAATACAATGATGAAAATAGTACATTCCATTTTCAAAGATATTGGTTAAAAAAAAAATTAAATTCATCGGTTAAAAAAAACTAAATTCAATGGCATAAATAGTACAATATACGAACATAGATGAAAAAAAAAATCCATGAAGAGCATAAAATATATACTAGCAAAAACACTGATAAGTGCAAAGAAAAAACGTAAACTCAAGAAAGGGCACAGATAATATGCATACAAATATATTTGAACCAAAAGAATATTCCTGGAAGAGTATACAGCATATAAAAGCAAAAATAGGATATTCCATGGGCAATAATATTTTTGAGGGGTTAAAAAAAAAGGTTAGGCATAAATATAGTATTGTAGAAAAAAAATTAATATTTCATGGGCTATACACATACTCTACTTGATCTCTCCTGGTAGCAGTTAAGAAATAAAAACTTACTTTATGAATGATAAGATCACGAATTTTATCTTGCACAAGAAGGTTCTTTGGAGATAGGTAGACTTGGTGCTTACTTGTTTGCACATCAACAACGACTACATTAAGTAGTAGCATGTGGTAAATGATGGTTATGTGGTATATAGAGAGTGGGAAGTATGATGGCAGGAGTGTGTGGGTGGAGGGCCTCATACTGTATGACCTTCTTGGGCACTGAACCTTGCAATCTGTCTTGATTTAAACTGCGCCTAGTTTTCTGAATCGGAGGACTCTTGTGCTATTCAATAATTGGGTCTTTCAGGCTCAGGATCCTGTGGGAAGAAATAACATGACGATGCTAAAGTAGAGAATGTTGACTTTTATTAAAAGGAATAAAAATTGATTACAAAGCATATGAAAAAGAGGAGTTTTTATATGGGGGTTGTATGAGATGTTTAAGAAATATGTTTACCCTGACAACATCTCTAAAACAGGTACTGGGAATAGGGAAGAACAGGCAAGAATGTGTGCAGTGGAAAGGATTTACCTGACAGAAGCATGTGGAGTGATAGATAATAAGGCAAGACTGTTAGGAGGAGTGTTTGTGCACAAGTGGAGTGAGAAGTAGAATGGGGAAGGGAATATGATGGATATTGAAGTGCTGCTTTCATACCAAAACGCATATTCTTTATTCCTTAATATTAAAAATGATCAAGTTAAGGGAATACCAGAACATTAAATCAAGCTCATTGCTCACCTTGTACTTTAGACCACCTTTTCTTTTAGGGGCATGCTTCAGGGCTTCACTAATTTCGTCTTCCACTTCGGATAATTTCGCCTTTCTGTAGTTTCTTAAGCATGCTCCTTTGGGTAGAGAAACCAAAACATATGATGCAAGCAAGATTCAATTTACATTTTAGAGAAATCAAAACATATCAAAGCTAGCAAGACTTAATTATTTAAATTTCATCAACCACAGAAAACGACAAAATTTTAAAAGTAATTTGCATTTTTTATAACCATACAAACCTGAGTTCTTTACTAAGGTTTGTATTTGTGTAGGAGCAAATATTATTTTACAAAAGATAATGCTGTAAGTTGGTGTTGTAACTAAGAAATTCTGTACACTTACTGATGACAACTTTGCAGAAGGAAGATCAGTAAATGGTAGCTTTCCTTTTATTCCCTTTAGACTATATGAGGACCACATACTATTGCTTCGAAGCTTTTTAATAATCCTATGAACTGTCTCTCCAAGGCTATGCCCTCCTAATGATGACAAATACAGTGTCTGCAATATATAGAAAGAAAATCATAAAATTTACGTTCCTCATGCATAAAAAATAGCCTTACTTATATCCAAAGTATCCAGGATGGTCCACCATAAATAATGGAGGCCCCAAAACACTTGAAAAAACAGTTCCTAATCTCCAAGATAATACAACTTGTTCTTACCATTTCTTTTTTAATGTTTCATAAGATAACTTAGTACACGAGTCATCCAGCACCTCTAAACTGTGTACTGGGGCTGGCAAAACATCATCCACATCCTCCCCTCCTGAACCTACAGCAGAAGCTACAGTTTGTAGTAGGTTTACCATCAGCCGCTGATTTTCCTCAATTGTTTTGAGGCGTGCCAACATTATAGCTCTGTACTCTGTACTAGCAGAAAGATTACCAGTCTCAAATCAATTATTTTTCAAAGCAGAGGTGCTACGGTATATTCAGATATTGAGCACAATTTTCTTTTTGAGAAACCTTTAAAAAAATACATGATGAAAAGTATACCATACCTGAAGCCTCTGCCTCTGACACAGATACAAATTCTCTTAGATCTGAATCTGCAGATCTTGAAGATGTGGCTGTGAGAAATTTGATTATATAAGAATATACTGTGTAACTTTAAGGTGACATATATTTCACCACACCCAAAATGAATGCACAATCAAATTACAGTTTAAAATAAAATTCAGTATTTCATGTTTAAAGGGATATTTGTACATAAACATCACTACCTTCATCTGCAGCCCAACTAGAGATAATCTGAAATAATAATTATTGTACATCACCTGTTGAATCTTTATAGAAATTCAGTAGAATGAGACAATGTAAGTTTTAATTATCAGTCTTTGAACTCCATATATCCAAGTTCCCTAAAATAATTTTGTGAACAAAAGCATAATACTTGTGCACATAACTTACCTTTTGTTCAACTGGAGTTTTCCCTTAAACCTTTGTGAGACCTCTGGAGTGGATTCTGTAAATGAATTAATATTCATTATTTCATGCCAACGATGCAACTCAAAATACATCTAATTCATATCATACATATAGTTTTAAAATACCTGATTTGTAGTTCTTTATACAACCATTTCTATGGACTTCGTTGGTAGGGCAGTGAAGAGCTGTCTCTGGAAGATGCATCAAATCCTCCTGTAAGGACAGTGTTGAATGTAGTGGTAAAGGTTGACAATTTATATTTAGAAAATGATCAAAGTTCCCACAAGCCACGAAAACAAACCCCCCCCCCCCCAAATAAAAAAAATAAAAAAATAAAAACACTACCTATTACAAATACTTTTGAGTGTAGGTAGGTGGCTTGGTCCAACTTCATATATTAGATGATGCAACTGGAATAAACTATCACAGAACTTTGTAACTAAGAAGGATGTTTATCACTTTATCTAACCTATACTGAGCGGAGAATATTTAACTGACCATGTTGTATTGATTTATCAGTTCTAATATTAATTAGTAATTTGCTAATCACTATTTAATTCTTACTTCACACACCATGCCTCACTTTACATATCAAAATTCTCTCAAAAGTTACAATAAAATGAAAACTAAAAGCTCCTTAAAATTTTGCCTGCAAGAAATACATCCTATCATTATGTAAAAGCTATAGGGGTTACCAATTTTGCATATTTCCCTCTAAGTAACTCCTTAATATACTAATGGGCAAGTGATTGTCATAACCGAAATCAGACCCACCAGCTTATTTGGTTTCGCGATACTTGCTACATAATACTGGGAGCATTTTCCAAAAAATAATTAAACTAGTAAAAATGTAGACTACAATATTTGCTTAAAACCTGGTGACGGGTTTTATTACTGCTTCAATCAATACACTGCACATAAATGTAGCTCTTAACATTTCTAGCCCTATTTTACCATACCAGAAAAGGCATTAAGCTTAGCTCATGAAGCAGTATACAGGAAGGGAAGCTCCTTTGGTTAAGTTACAAAATGTTAGGCTAGGTTATTTTACCTTATGGAAAGTCTAGGGTGGCTAAGCCCTCTAGTTATGTTGCAAAATGTTCAATAAGATCATTCTGCATCATGGGGATGTCCAGTGACTCCATGTTAGGTTAGGTTAGTTTACTTTGTGTGGGGTCCAGTACATTAAGGGTTTCAATTAAGCTAGCTAAGATTTTCAAGGAAGCCTATCCTATTTGTTTATCTATACCCTAACATACCTTTGGAGCTTTTATACTAGTTGGTTGGGAAGGACCGGGTCAGCAATTGAAATGTGAGTAAATATTTACTACTACACAAGATTTGCAAAGAATAAAATAGGAATTATTGCTGGTGTATTTATAGTTACTTTGAATTGTTCTAATGCAAATAATTGAAGAAACCCATATTTTTAAAATTTCAACAGTATTAAAATTAATAAAGGAAAACAAACAAGAACACCAGCTAACTTAAGGTTCCCCACCTAACCTAACCTTTGAACCATATCCTTACCTACATATTTAGTACCTACGAGGGGATCAGTCTACGCCATTCCCATGTCCCACCTTTTGACTGTCATGCCTTTAAATTAGCCTAAGTCTCAACCCCTGTGTTTGCTTCCATAAAAGAGACCCGCATTCCCATCGCTCCCCCTTACAGTAGGATAGAGTTGTACGGTATAATTCTCCCAAGTAATTTACACCACCCAAAACCCCACATTCCCATCGCATCTCCCTTACCGTGGGATAGAGTTCAAAGGTAAATTCTAAGTTAATTACAGCCGACCCTTAAAAACTAATGTTAAATTGTTAATAAGCAACCAAAATACTATAGGAAACTGCAATTTCTCAAGAATTACCCACCATGTCTCAGATACTATGTACTTAAGATTAACCAAGCCTACAGGCAGCTTCACTCTAGTTCTTTTAACTACTAAAACGTATGTGCAACATTTAGCTAACTTATTGCTTTACATGCTATGTTATATAGGACAAAAATTCATACTAGTACTAACAAAACCTAAACGGTATATACATATTCACACCTATATGGTATATACATATTCACACCTTAATTTCCTTAAGAAAAGCACTTTGGAAACACCGTAACGGACTTAGGAAACAGTTGCCGGGATGGATTATGGGGACGTATGCAGCAATGCTCAATTTGAATTTGATCTCATGTAAAGTCTTTGTGTAGGAAAAAGAAGGAAACCTGTGTGTCACTAGAGTGCTTTATTACACGTCCAGTCTATACAGAGGCGTGACTGCAAGTGAGTTGCAGACACGCGGGCTACATTGGCGCCAATTGCGCCGCCCTCTCGGTAACAGACATTACACACATTCAACCATCCTACATCCTCCCCCTGAGATTATGGCATGGCAGAATGGCATAATATTAAATGTGAATAATCAGTGATGGCAATAAGCAAATATGTATTATATACATATATATACACAAAGAAAATATGCAAGAAAAAAAATCTTATAGGAAAAATGCAATGGTTAATTCACAGGTATCACAACATAAATTGACATGCATGGCAGCAACATGAATATGCATAAAAATATGTCGGCAAAAATTAATTGTAACCAGTTCGGCTTATCAAAAATAGAAGACAAGAAAAGCACGGGGGAAAATATAAGACAATTTTACGGTGGCACGAGCATGGGTTAACACTCAACATCACCCATGACATACTCGCCCATCCATGAGGGTTGTACTGTCTGCCTTTTTGGGCGAGGTGGAGCAGGGTCCGGGTGTGGGGAAGTGGCTGACGACGTAGGGGGCTGACATTTTATCACTTTCAGGTGCTTCCCGTTTCTGAGTGACACTCGACCGCTTCCATCCAGCCTAATGAGATACTGTCGGTGGCCCTTGGACCCCACTACCAACCCAGATCGGTCCCAGGTTTTGGTTACAGGATCCTGCACTCTTACCCTGCAGCCTACAACAAGGGGTAGAAGCTCCCTGGTCCCAGCAAGTGGTTGGGTCTCCTTTTGGGACTCTGCCATTTGTAGTTCCCTCTTCTGGATGATCTCGTCCCAGTGTCTCTCCACCTTGTAATGCTGTCTGGGCGTTGGCACTCCATCTCTGAGCTGCCTACAGATGGCAAGCTGTGCTGGTGACTTGTCGAACCCCTTAGGAGGGGTGTTGAGGTACTGAAGAATTGCCAGAGATGCCTTGTTGCAATCGAGGCTGCCTCCTTTGCCTATATTTGCCCTGATGATCCTCTTGGCAGTCTTGACTGCTGCTTCAGCCCTTCCATTGGACTGGGGTTAATGGGCTGACGAAAGGCGTACAGTAACCCCCTACTTTCTGAAGAATGATGTGGTCTCTTCGCTAATGAGGTTTGTGCCCCCATCTGTCGAGATTAGCTCTGGTGCTCCCATTCTTGTGAAGTACGTCCTCAACACTGATATGATTCTTGATGATGTTGTACCATGTGGAAAGTGTGCAACTTCCAGCCACCCGGTGAGCCTGTCTGCATAGGCCATGTACATATGGCCCTCCAACTGTAGCATGTCCACCACCGTTGACTGGAATGGGTATTCTGGGGGTGCTGTGAGTACTAATGGTTCAGCAGGTTGTAATGGAGTATGTATATCACAAGAGGCACATCCATCCCTGTAGCTCTGCAGGTCACCTTCCATGCCTGGCCAGTAAACTGATTGCCTAGCCCTGCGGAGCATGGAGTCCACCCCCTGATGTCCTGCATGAAGGCCTGTGATGACTTGAAGGCGAAGTTCCTCTGGGATGAGCAGACGTGGGCATCCTTGCTCATAAGTATAGACTATCAGGTCTTCTACCAACTCCTGTGCCCTCTGTGGGCACCAGTCATTTGCTGCTACTTTAGCTACCAACAACTGGTATACAGGGTCTTTAGAGGCTGCTACTTTGACCCTCTCCTCATCAAGTATGAGGCATTCTTGCTCAAGGGTAGTGGCTGAAGCAGCGACAAGGGCAGCAGTCATATCCTCTTCAAGTTCAGAGTCCTTGTCGTCTGGTTCACAACGGAGAACAGGGAAACGTGATAAGAAGTCAGCAGCGCAGTTCCTCTTCCCTGGTAGGTATCTTACCTGGAACCTGTATTGTAGGGTTTTCTCCTTGAGATGGAAGAGTCTTGGGTTTAGTATATCCTTCAGCTGTCCATCACCCAGGAGCTTGACCAGCGGGCGGTGGTCAGTCACGATCAATAAGTTGGGGCAGCCCGACAGGAGTAGCCTGGCCTTCTTGAGACACCATGTAACAGCTAATTAAGGCCTCTCCCTCAACAGCAGTATACCCAGCTTCAGCTTGTGACAAGTGACGGCTCCCACATAGGGCAATACGCCAACCATCCTTGCAACAGAATGGGACATCAGCTGAGGTACAAGCACAGTACTGCTGCAGAATAACAAACCTGATCCCATCTCTGCTCCAATCTGTTAGGGCTGCCGTAGGTCGGGTCTTGTCATAGTATACCAGCCCATCCTTGGCCAGCTTGCATATGGCCTCCTGTGCTTGGTGGAATCTCTCTTGTAGGTTGTTATCCCAGTAGACATTCTTGCTTGCAGACTTCTTCAGGAGGTCTCTGAAGGCTTCCAAGGAAGGGTGCCAACTGGTTGACAAAGCCAAACCATGACCTGATGTCAGTGACCGAGGGTTGTCAGGCATAGGGAATCTCCATATGGCAGCTAGACTCTCCTCTGTGGGCCTATAGGAATCCCATCCCAGCTGGAATCCGACGAAGCTCACTTCTCTTGGGCAGAAGCTGAATTTCTCTTGCTTGAGGGTTATTCCCTTTTTGGCACATATGTCCAAGAAATTATATGTGTGCCAGAAGGCCTCTTCGACGCTGTTGTCTTATAGAAGAGTATCACCCACACACTTGTGTTTTTTCGGGGAATGTCCTTGATGGCGTCATCAAACCTCTTGATGTAGGCATCTGAAGCTGAACAGTGTCCCATGGGTGTTCTTCTGTACCGATAACGACCCCAGGGAGTGATAAAGGTTGTGAGTTTGCGGCTTTCTTCATCTAATTCCACCTGGTGGAAACCCCAATGCGCATCTGCCACCGTCTTAAAGGAATGTAAGGGTACCCCTGAGATCATGTCGAAAGGAGCAGGGGTGTGATGCGTCTCTCTCCTGCAGGAGGCAATGAGGCGTTGAAAGTCCACGGCAGGGCTGACCTGACTTCTTGGCAACAATAGCCATCCTCGCACACCATTCTGTTGCTTCACCACTTGGTACCTCCTCGATGATGCCTTTCTTGATGTCCTGGTCCAACTGCATCTTCACTTCTGATTCCCAATGCTTTGCCACAGATGCTGGGGTGTAGCATGCATAGGGGGTTGCCCCTGGCAGTAGATGAATATGGTGCGGCTTACCCTCCATGACAGGGAGGGGCTCCCTTTCTGTATTGAATGTTGATGACGAAAAATGGCACAAGAGCCACTGCTCCAACTTCGGGATGTTCTCCTCCACTGGTGGGAAGGGAAGTACTAGCTGTTCTTGAATCCCGAATTGTGAAGCCTTACACACAAATAGAAGTTTTTACTACCACTGTAGTGTGATGTGCAATGGTTCCCTCCAGCATTCTATGAGTTTCAGCTTTACACAAGTTGGTTGGAACCAACCCTGAATCTAGGCTACTTTTCCTATCTTGGCCCCTGGACTATGCCACAAGCGTCAGGCTAACTTGAGTAAGAAGAAGAATCTATGATGTGTGCTACGTGATTTATATCACGATTATGTATATATGTATTTAAATCTTATGAAACTGTGTGGGGAAGGAGAGCAAAATATTCTGCTATAAAGTTTATAGGTTTTATCATATTTTGAAACAAAATTAACTATGTATATGAGATGAAAACAAAGGAAGCACGCTTAGCGAAAACCTTCGTATACAGGGAAATCCTTCGATTTTGCATGAGTTGCATCACAGCATGTAAAATTAGAGTTCGTCATTCACCTTAATATGAATTAACATATCTTGTAGTCAACGCATAAAGATAAGACGCAATAGAGCAGAGCGTCAAACGTCATGTATTGGTACGCCATGATGTCACGAAAGTTGTTCTCGAATGCAACGGCACATATAAAGCTCATTCGCTTCCCAAGTACCAAAGAAAGCAGGTAAGGCGGTTCGCTTTTCTCCTCCAACATAACCAGTGTCATTACTTTGATTGAATTACCGTATCGTGTAAGTTCATCACAGGATATCCCACGCATCCTTGGAATGAGGAAGTCTGGTTCGAGTTTGTATGACCAAACGTTAAGTGAATAAGCAGATTATGTCGATTTTATGTTGAATTCTTAATTTTTCTTATCTCTTGGTCTGCCTCACGGGCGTAGAATTGCCAAGGCTCCGTGGCACTTAAGATTCTTTCTATTTTTTTTAAGTAAATGTTTTCTCTGAACCTTGTTGAGCAAGTGTTAAGTGTTTTTAGTTTATTTTTTAAAATAAATTTTAAAATCCGTAAACCTTGCTTTCTCAACCTTTCCACCTAAATGTAGAGTAGTTCTTCAGACCTTGTTATCGCCTAGACCACCGGGCTAGAACCTATACAAACTAAAGGCAAATAATTCGCGACAACTGGTTTCACAAATTATTCGCCTTTAACTTATCTGGGTTCTAGCGATGAACTTGTACTACATCATGTTAACTGAATCAAAGTAACAACCCTGGCTGTGTCTTGAGAGGAGAAGAGCTATTCGCTTCCCGCGCATCTTTTGAATGAGGAAGTCTAATTTGAGTTTCAATGGCCAGACATAAAGTGTATAATCTGATTGTATGGATTTTATGTTAAGATTCTTGATTTTCTTATCCCTTAGTCCACCTCATGGGCGTAGAATTGCAACGGCCACGTGGTACTTAGATTCTTTGCATTTTTGTAGTAAATGTTTTCTGTGAACCTTTTTACGTGGAATTAACATGTATATGTAATGTGAGGCAAGGTGTTGAGTGTTTTTATTTTTTTTAATATGTAAAATTTGCAAACCTTGCTTCCTCAATCCCTCCACCAAGTTGTAGAGTCTAGTCCTTCAGACCTTGTTATCGCCCAGACCACCGGGCTGGAACCTAAATAAGCTTGTTGGAATTAACTTTATGAAAGGCTTTACTTTAGTTGAGTATGCCATTTAATTTGCTGTTTCAACGTTTCTTTAATGTCATTTGAATTTTGAATTTGATTAGATAATCTAGGTTTATTGAAATACTGCGTTATTATTATTTGTATTGTGTTGCTTTGAGTGACTTGCCTTAGTAATTGTTGAGTAAGAAATTTAAGAATAAGTGATTATTACTGTTTTGTGATCCTGTAAAATTTCCGATGACTTGTTTCCATCATTTGCTGTAAGATTTTGAACAGAATACAACAACGTTAGCAGCCGGCTTTCCTTTCTCCAACCCTTCTTGGATGTTTGTTAGTCTTATATTATGAACATTATGGTGCCCAGATCCGGGAAAGGATATCAAGAACCTGGTTGTGAGTAATTATATGCCAATAAATAGTTCAAGATGGAGAATTTGTTGAAGAGAAAGGCAGCCAGAGGATGGGTTTCTAGGCTAGGAAAGGAGCTCGTAAGTTTATTAGGGAAGGCCTGTCCTTAGTACAGTTGAATTGAAGGCTGTTATAGAAAATTTTGAAATTCGTTTGCCTAAGTTAGATTAAGTACAGTCAGAAATAGAAGTGGAGTTAGAAAGTGACTTGCTTGATGATGACTTGGACAAGGCCTTTGAGTTTAGAACGTCTCTTATACCTAGGATTAAGGCTGCTGAGAAACTCCTAGAGTTAGACATAAAAGGTGACGATGATGATAGTAGGCTAATGGATCTTCAGGTGCACAAGTGAAGCTGCCTAAGCTAGAACTGCTGAAATTTAAAGTAGTGATGTTATGTAGACAATTCAGATATACCAGTAATAAGTAAGTTTAGTAATTTAGCATCATTGTTGGAAGGAGACGCCAAATCAGTTATCTCGAGTCTATCTCACACAAGTGTAAATTATATGATTGCATGTGATCTACTTAAGGAGAGATTTGGAAGGCCAGAGAGGACGATACTTGCCCATGTTCAAGCACTTTTAAATGGCAAGGTTCCTGTTAAGGCAGGAGGCCCTAAGTATGTTTACCTGCTGTAGAATCTATGGGATGAGTTGTTGATGCATATCAGAAGTTTAGAGGCTTTAGGTGTAGGTATCTGGTAAACTGTGAAGTTTTCCTGATGCCAATTATTCTTTCTTGTCTTCCAAGTGAAATACGACTGGAGTGGGCTAGGGAAGGTGCTGGTTATGAAAGTGATTTGGAATGACTTCTGAAATTCTTACAAGAAGAAATTGAAACTATTGAAAGGTCTAAGACATTTAAAGATGTTACTTCTAGGAAACCAGAAAATCCTGGTGTATCTGAATAAAAAAAGAAACTGGCACTCTAAGGGCTCAAAGGAGAAGGTATCCCCTGCATCTGCTCTGCATACCTCATCAGAGGTTGAATATCCTATCTGTGGTTTTGGTGCTAAAATATATACCGTAAAACAGAAAATTGTTCTGAAACCTTGAAATTGAATGGGTTACAGCGTGCTGAGAAAATAAAATCTGCTGGATTGTGCTTTAAGTGTTTAAAAAAGGGTCATTTAGCTAAAGGGTGTTTTTCTAGGTGTAAAAAATGTGATGGAAAACAATCATAATGTGTGGTATTAAGTTGGATTCAAATAAGGATAATGACTCCATAAAGGTTGCTGTAGAGAGCAGGTCTGAAATTGTAAATAAAGGTAATGAGGAAGGTTCCTCTGTTAATTTTGCTGGAGCTGCTCTCCATAACATTGCTTCTACAAAATGTAACTTGTACTATTTTATAAACTGCAAGGGTTAGTGTTGTGGGATCTAATGGTATACCTATTGAAGCAAGAGCTTTGTTTGACAGTGGGTCTGACCGTACTTATGTTAGTAGTAATATTGTAAAGAAATGTAAACCTGAGTGGATTACTAGTCAGCTCCTTGCATATTCAGTATTTGGAGGTGAAAATTCAAGTAAGAGTAGCCTAAGTAACATTTATAAATTGAAGGTACTTGATCGTAATAATTTATTTCATTTGTTGACAGCTGTTGAGATTCCTAAGATATGTCAGCCCTTGATTAGACCTGTTATCCCAAATAATATGTTAAATGCCTTTTCACATGTTCCACTTGCTGATGATTATCAGAATAATTCACATTTGAATATTGATATATTGATAGGTTTGGATGCATACTGGCAGTTCATAAAGTCTGATGATGTAATTCAATTTGATGGAATTGTAGCTCAGAACTCTGTATTTGGTTGGGCACTGTCTGGTGCTTGGCATGCTAATCCTTTTTATCCCTGTACGTCATCTCAAATGTTGTGTATTTCTAAGGTGTCTGATTATGATGTATGTAAATTTTGGGATCTAGAATCTGTAGTAAGGAGTCCAATAATCAATTAGAGTCAAATTTCACATTGCAGGAATTTTCTGAGAAAATTCAATTTGTTGAAGATAGATATGAAGTAGCCCTACCTTGGAAAAGTGAAACAGCTAAGAGTGATCTAATAGATAATAAACAACATGCTTTAAAGAGACTAAATAAATTACACTGTAAATTAGATAAGGATGTTAAGCTTAAAACTGAGTATTACAAGGTTTTTTATGAGTATGAAAAGGAGGGTATAATTGAGGAAATTCCTAGCAATGAGATTAGTAGTGCTTTCCCTAGTTTTTATATGCCTCACAGACCTGTTGTAAGAGAGGCTAGTACAAGTACAAAGGTAAGACCTGTTCTTGATGCTTCCGCTGCTATTTACAATGGAGTATCTTTGAATGATTGTCTCCAAACTGGCCCCTCTCTTAAACCCGACTTAGTAAAAATACTGATTCGGTTTAGGAGATGGCCTATAGCCTTGTCAGGTTATGGAGGAGTAATGATAGTTTATATTTGACAACATCTCCAAAGGTTGTGTGTGAGAAAGAGAGAGAGAGAGAGATTGGTGGAAGAATGAATTGGAGTGGTTAAATGGCGGTCGGAAGTATGTCTGTTGTGGAAGTCTGTTACGAGAGTCGTAAGGAGTGAGACGTCTTATGAAGTTAGTGTCGGTTTTGGCAGCAGTTTAAGTTATCCTTTGGTGTTTAGTTGTTTTGGTGTTATTTGATAAATTTTTTGGTGTTGTAAGGTAGTTGTGCGTGTGTCTGTCTGGTTTTGGTGAAGTTGAAGAGGTTGGGGTTGCATTTTCGTGTTTGTGAGTGGTGGTTGGGGCAGTGTTGGTTTTGGCGGGTTGTTGTGCTTCTGTAAGTCGTGTGGTTCTCGTGTTCTTTCGGGCTCTTGGTGTTCATCTGCAGTTATTTGTTGAGTTATAGAGTTGTGGGGTTGTGGGTCTCAGGTGGTTTGGTTGTCGGTGGTGGTTGTGTCGGCTAGCCTATAGCCTATACCCAGTGGACAGCACAGCCTAGCCCTGAGTAGCAGAAGCCAGAGGTGAGTACCTGTTTGTGTTTTGTGTGTTTGGTATTTTGTTGAACCAATTGTCCTGCAGGTTAAAGGTAATGTAAAGGGGAAAGTGTGAGTGTGGGAAATTTTGTTAGCTGGCATGATTAACGTATAACTGTGGGGGGTTTACTTGTTTTTTGTGATCCTGCCACATTATTTTTTGGCGCCCGAACAGGGACTGCTGGTGTGGCAGCTGCAGGACGATTGGCCTAGGCTAGTGTGTGTGAGTGGTGAGAAAGTTTGGGATGGAAGGATTGAGTGAGGTGGAGAGGCTGAAGGAGGAGTTGAGGTTGGAGAGGGAAGTAAGAGGACAATTGGAAGTGGAGATTGAGAGGTTAAGGGTAGAGAGTGAGGAGCTGAAGAGCGAGTTAGAGGAAATGAGAGGAATGCCTTATAAGGAGTGCAAAAGTGGAAATGAAAGAAGTGAAAGGAGCAGAAGAGAGAATGGTTGAAAAAATGGACGAAAAATTCTTAGTGATGATGAATGCATTGCAGGAGATGATGAAAGGGTTCATGGGAGAGGGAGCTGTAGGAGGTAGGCCTACTAGGTCTTGTGATAGGCCAGAAGTGGTAAAGACAGTGGAAGAGCGAGTGGATGAAACTATGAGTGACGAAGGTGACTTGTTTGTGATAGGTAAAGGAAAGAAGGGAAAGAGACAGGATAAGGATAAACCTGAGGACAAGAATAAGAAGGGGGCTGAGGAAAAGAAGACGACTAAGGGAAAGAAGGTTAGGAAGGATGACGGACATGATGAGACTAGGACTGAATACATTGGGGAAAGGGCTGAGAGTGATTTGGATAGCGGTGAGTGGAAACATGTAGGTAGAAAGAAGAAGGGTAAGAAGAGCGTAATCAGGAGCATGGATGTTAGTATGGAAGTTGATTTGCTGTATTCAGACGAGGTTAAGAGGGATCAGAGTGGTGGAAGTAGCGAAAGGGAGAGTGAGCGGGAAGTACGAAAGGCTGTATATATGAGAGAGATACCTAGATGTGCACAATACGAGGAATATGGTAGTAGGGACATAGAGGATTTTTTTAAGGAATATGAGAGGTATTGTGAGGCAAAGTATGGGGATAACTAGAGAGTCTGGGCAAGGGAGTTGGGTAGCTTTTTGATGGGATCTTTTTTTTAATATGTATGGGGTAATGATGAGTGTGGGGAATGTGCCTTATGAGAGTGTGAAAGCCAGGATTGTGGAACAGGCGAAGAGGATAAGGAGTAGTGTTAGATATAGGAGAAAACATGGTTTTGATGAGGTAAGAATGAATGTTGGTGAGTCGTTGTCGATGTATGTGTGCAGGTTGGAAACATTGGCCAGGAAAAAGTTTGGAGGTGAAGGGATAAATGAGTGAAAAGAGTTAGTGAGGAAGTTGTTGGCGACTGTGCTTGAGAGTGTGTATGAGTTTGTAAATCTGAAACGTAAGGAGAAAATGCGATGGACGAATGAAAGGTTGTCGTGGAATGACATTTTGGAAATAGTAGAGGATTATGAGTTGGATAGGTGTATGAAAGAGAGTAGAAGTGTTAGTATTAGGACTGAAGTGGCTGATGTTATACCAGAGTTTAAGAGCTATAGGGAGGCAGTTTTGGAAGGGCCAAGGCGAATGGCAGAGAGTGGTTGATAGGAGCGTTAGAGCCAGTAACGTAAGTATGGTTAGCCCTAAGAGAGATCGGAGTGCAAGCGTAGGAAGAGTAGGGTCGGTTAGTTGTGAACGAGAGCAGCAGTGTTACAGATGTGGAAAGCTAGGGCACAGGAAGAATGAATGTCGGTGGGCGTTGGGAGCTTGCTTCGGGTGTTGGCAAACAGGGTATTTAGTGAGCGAGTGTAAGAAGGATAGGGATATTAAATGTTGCAGGTGTGGGCAAGTAGGGCATATAGCAAGTGGATGTCGAAGTACTCATGTGACTGAGGTTTGCGGTAATTGCAGGAAGAATGGGCATTATGCTAGGATGTGTAAGAAACAGCGGGTAAAGTGTGTTGAATGTGGAATGGAAGGTTGTGGCGAGTGTTTGTAGGCGAAAGAGGATGAGTCAGGTTAGGAGTTCGGGAAACTAGGTACAAAGGGGATTCAATTGGGTGGGTCCTCTGGTGTGCGGTCAGTAAGAGTGATGCATGTGCGTGAAGGATTGTTGCATGAAAAAGGGTTTGGAGGAAGAGCTCATGAATGTATGAGTGTAAAAGTGAGGTGCAAAGGGGTGTGTTTGGTTGCTTTGATTGATACTGGGTGCAGTGTCAGTGTTCTTTTTAAGAATGGATGTGACAAGTTGCGGAGTGAGTGTGAAATTAGGAAATGCAAAGGGGAGGTACGAGGAATAGGAAATTTGGGTATGCCTGTGGTGGGAATGTTGCGTGAAAATGTAGAAATCGAAGAGGTGGTGATGGATGAAGGTGACTTTTGTGTGATCGAGGGAATGAGTGATAAGTATGATATGTTGTTAGGATACAGGTTCCTGAAGAAGTTTGGGATGGTGGTCCATCCGAGCAGGAATATGATTGAGTTGCATAGGAAGGGGAATGTACATGGAGAGTTGTACTTGGATAGGGATGGAGGGGTAAGCAGTAAAATATGGAAGGGAGTGCCATTGGTTGCGAAAGAGAGTGTAAAAGTGCCGCGAGAAGTTGGAGAAGTTGTTAGTGTGAAAGTTGCGTGGCCCGATAGTTTTGGGATTGTCAAAGGTGACAAGTGTACATATGTGGTTGAGGGTGTGGATGCAAACAAGTTGGTAAGAGCGAGTGTGCATGTGTACGACGGGATTTTGGATATGGAGAGTCCTCGGGTTTTTGTGGCCTCATTGCCGAGTGTTAGGAAAAAGCGAGTGCAGGGTATACGTGAAGGTGATTGTGTGGGGTTGTTGTATACGTTGGTGGATGTGGACGACGAAAGATATGTTAGGGTGCGGCGGGTGATGACCGGTAGCATGAAAGAAAGTGATGAGTGGAAGTATGATGAGTTGAGAGAAAGAATTGAGGTGGACGAAAATGTTGGTGATGGCGAGAGGGAGCGGTTGATGCAGATGTTGTGGGATAGGTGGTGTGCGTTGAGTCGGGGTGACAAGGATTTCAGGGGATCTAAGCTTCCAGAGTTCAAGATAGTTTTGAATGACGATACCCCCATATATCAGCGTCCCCGACACTTTTCTGCGCCTATGCCCGAGAGATTGAGGAACAGTGTGAGGAACTTGAGAGAGTGGGAGTGATCGAGAGGAGCGAGAGTGCTTGGAATAGTCCCATAGTCCCAGTACGCAAGACAGATGGGAGTTTGAGGATGTGTTTGGATTACAGGAAGGTGAATGAAGTGACTGTGAAGGAGTGATTCCCGATGAATGTGGTGTCTGATTGTGTGTATAAGACGCATGGGATGAGAGTGTTCACAAAATTGGATTTGGTAAGGGGCTATTACCAGATGCCTCTTGAGGAAGGGAGCAGGCATGTTACGGCTTTTTCGAGTGGTAGCTGCCACTATCAATTCAAGAGATTAAGTTTTGGATTGGCTAATGCGCCTGCTGCCTTCCAGAGGGCGATGAATGTAGTTTTGGCTGGTTTTGATAGAAGGAAGGTGACTGTGTTTATAGATGACGTTTTGATTGCAAGTGAGACTGTTGAGGAGAATGTGGAACTGCTTGAGAAGGTGTTAGAATGGTTGGAAGAGGTTGGAGTGAAAGTGAAGCTGGAGAAGTGTACAGGCAGCCCGCGGTTAACGTCGCAATCACTCAACGGCGAATCGGTTTTACGGCGGTCGTCAAAAATATTCATTAAAAAAATAAGGCCTTTTAAAGGTATCTTTACGGCACAATTTTCAGTTAACAGCGCCGTTGTCTAACGAGTTCATACATTTGTAGAAATGCCGTTCAGACCATAAAGGTTATGCAAATTATATTAACAAATTTTATGGAGAGTTATTACGTAGGTATTAGGGTAAAATATATGTCTCTGACGCTGTTCTATGCCAAAAATATCGAGTTACATAAGTGCAAATTTAGCTATGGATGTGTCGATTTATAAATGTTCATGCTTTTGTTTAAAATGTGTATGAAAATGTATTACGTGAAAGGCATTTTTATTTCTGTACAGAAATATGATACAAAGGCAGCTTTTGAAACTGCCCTTCACATTATCAAATACGATGTTTTTTCATATTTTTTTTGTGAGCCGCCGCCTGCCGCTCTTCCGAAAATATAGATTTAAAAAAAGTGCAAATTAGCGATCGATGTGTCGATTTTATAAATGTTTATGCTTTTATGTTTAAAATGTGTATGAAAATGTATTACGAATAGGGTATTATTATTTCTGTGCAGAAATATGATAAAAAGGCAGCTTTTGAAACTGCCCTTCAAGTTATCGACTACGATGTTTTTTCAAGTTCGTTCTTGTATGCCGCCGTCTGCAGCTCTTCCGAAAATATCGAGTTAGAAAGAGTGCAAATTTAGCGATTGATGTGTCGATTTTTTAAATGTTTATGCTTTTATGTTTAAAATGTGTATGAAAATATATTACGTAAAGGTATTTTCATTTTTGTACAGAAATAAGATACAAATTAAGGCAGCCTTTGTAACTACGCTCCACGTTGTCGGGATGTTTTTTCATGTTTGTTCTTGTCCGCCAGTTCCGAAAAATGCATTGTGTTATTTTATTAATTATGCATCTCTTCCATAAATCCTTTAAAAAGTTATACATTATTTCACTGTATCCAAGAATATTGTATGTATTCTCATATTATTGTATTTTAAAATACTACGGCAAATTTAAGCCCGTATTCCGCGGAGCGGCCAATGTTGTGGTTTGAAATCAGCTGATGAATACGAGTTTGTTTCACCATAACGCAATTCTGAGCGAATGCTCTTGCTTCTAGTTAGCATAAACGAATATCTAGATACTTGACTTATATGAGACAAAGTTATTTATCCTTATACAGCATGTTTTTAGGTGGAAATATTTATTGAATATGTCTCGTTGTGAATGTGAACTACTTTTTTTTTTTCGTTAACATATTACGTTGGCGGCATGTTTATTGCGTAAAAGATTACGTGATTCCGTTCGCAATAATCCTTTATATCATTGTCATACGAACTTTACGTTATTTATCTTATATCGGCGTGAAACCAACAGTAAAATGTGTTCTTTCAAGCACAGTAGTTTTGATTAAAATGATTTTATCCCGATTTTATCTACGGTTGTGTTTGATGGCATACGTTTACTGCAGTTTTATCCTTGTTGCCAATGTACGATAATAGTCATTAGCAGCTTGAACAGTTTTCTCAGCTTCAGTTATAACTAGGTTTAAATTTAACAGCATATTTCCCGATTGATCTTTGATCTATATTGATCTCTGATCTATAGCGAATAAAGTTATTACATTAAAATATCTCAGTTCTATTCTATACATAACGCCATTTATAACAACCACGGCAATGTTGTACTGTAGTACGATGATTGAAATACAAGCCAAACGGATGTTATCCAGTTCGGTTGTATTTAGAAAAAAAAAAAAAAAAAAAAATCGTTTCTCGTTCGGTTGTTCATGACTGTACACGTTCATGCATCAAGTATAACTTTAAAACCATACTTTCATCATTCTCTTTTGCTGTTATTGAACTTATGTAACTAGAAGATGGATAAAGTTAGGCCATTGTAATTTGATCTCTCATAAAATCGGACTATTGTAAGACTAATGATCGTAACCTGAACACTACAGCTACCTGTATACTGTATAAACTTTATTATATCTTTGCATACTCTAGACACCCAAAAGTACTGTACAGTAAATTCTATAGTACTATACTGCATAAATATAATTTTACTTAATGCGCCGTTGTGGGATTACGGCGCCTTTGGTCTAGAGTTTCGAAAGAAGGTGTGTGGTGGCCGTAGGCTTTAAAATCGCTCGGTGTCGAAAATTGCTTGGCGTCGGCGGCCAGGAATGGAACCCCTGCTGCTAACCGAGGGCCGCCTGTATGTGGTTGGCTGGGGAAGTGGAATTTCTTGGTCATAAGGTGAGTGCGAGTGGTGTAAGGAAGAGTGAAAAGTTTGTGGAAAAAGTAAAGGAGTTTCCACGTCCCCGGACCGTGCGGGAGTTGAAGGGTTTTTTGGGTCTTATTGAGTTTGGGAGGAAGTTTGTTAGGGATTGTTCGGGTATAGGGAAGCCGTTGACTGAATGGACCGGGAAGAAAAATTGTACTAAGCTGAGGTGGGATGAGCGAATGGTGGGAGCATTTGAGAGATTGAAAGAGGAGGCTGCTAGGGACGTCACCTTGGTTTCTCCGGACTATAGTGAGGATGCCAGTAAGCTTGAGTTGTATGCTGATGCTAGTAAGTTTAGTATAGGAGGATGCTTGGTGCAGATGCAAGAGGTGAATGGGGAGGGACAATTGAGAGTGATTGCGTATGTGAGTAAAGCTTTTAATAAAGCAGAGCTGAAGTATTCGGTGGTTGAGAAGGAGCTTGCGGCAATAAGGTTTTGTGTGAAAGCGTTGAAAGTGTTTTTGTATGGGTTAAAATTCGTCATCAGGACAGATCATCGGCCGTTAGTTTATATGATGAGGAAGGAAAGTGTGAATGCTAGGATTGCAAGGACAATTGAGGATTTGAGTGAGTTTGATTTTAGCTTAGAATATGTGCCGGGGAGTAAAAATGTGATTGCTGATACGATGTCTAGGATGCATGGTAAGGATAGTGGTATTGTGAAAAGTGACTGGGATCCGAATATGGTACCTGAGGGGTTGGTTGTAAAAGAGAGGTTTGAAGGGAATGACAGAGTGTGTGAATGTTTGTTTTCAGCATTGAAAAACTTGCAGGTAAGGGTCTGGTTGAAGAGGTACCCGGTAGTGTGAATGAGTTGCGAGTGAAGTTGATGAGTGATGTGCAGAAGGAAGTGGCATATGCGGAGGAACAAGGTGGGGAAGGAGAAATGTTGCATGAATTTTTGTCAGCAGTAGCTGAGTTGTTTGGAATAAAAGTGTTGTTGTATTTTGGATGGGACAGACCAGTTGAGCATCGAGGAAGGGTGAGTACAAGTAATGAACATGGGGTTTTGACGATTCAGTGCGGGGAATGTGGTTGTAATTGGTTGGTTTCAAAAAGGGACTTGAAGGGGATCTGAGTCAGAATTGTGGAAATGGGGAATTAACTGAGGATGAATGTGATGAGGAGGATTGTGATGTGGGTAACCAGGTGGACATGGTAGTGAATGTGTGTATGCATGGGACTCGAGGGAAAATGGTGACGTTTGTCCGAGTAAATGATAGTGAGTACTGTGGTTTGGTTGACACAGGGGCACAAGTTTCCTTGGTGAGTGGGTCAGTGGTGAGTGAACTTGAGAGATGTGATTGGGAAGTGAAAAGGCAGTCTACAAGTGTGAGAATACATGGGTTAGGACAAGGAAGTGTTTTAGTATGGGAAGAGGTACGGTTAAAGGTTAGGTTGGGAGATCTTGAGGTAATGCATAACTTTATAGTTATAGGAGAAAATGATATGCCATCTTGCTTTTCAATAGGGATAGATTTTTTGAGGATCCACGATATAGACGTAGATATAGGAAATGGAATTCTTAGAAAGGGGGGCATACAAGTAGCTAGGATTCAAGATGGTAATGTATTTGTAGCAAACTTTGTCGGTATGATTGATATTGCTAGGAGTGAGAATGATCTGTTGAGTGAGGAAGAGATTGAGGAAATGCAAAATAAGTGCCTGGAGATAACTGTGTTGCGACAATGTGTTTTGGGAGGAGTGCGTGTGGAAGACTGGCCATGTGAGTTGGATTTATATAAGAGGGTTGCTAAACGTTTTGTGGTGTGCATAAACATAGTGTACTTTTTGCATCAGGAAGGGGTATATGACAATGAAGTGTATGTGCCAGTGTTTTCTGTTGAGTCAGCTGTGAGTATGTGTTTGTTGGTGCATGATCGGTTTGGGCATATGGGAAAAAATAAGTTGTGGGAATGCATGAGAGAGAGATTGTATGCTCCTGGGTTGAATAAGATTTGTGTGGATGTGGCTGTCACGTGTGAAGACTGTCAGAGGGGAAAGTATCCGAGTGTGCATGCAAGTCCACCTGTGTTGCGATTGCAGATGAAAGAGCCGTTTGAAATGCTTGTGATTGATTGTGTTTCTTTGCCTAGGACTGCGAGAGGACACGTGGGGATGATTGTGATGGTGGATCACATGAGTAAATTTGCCTATATGGTTCCCATCAAAGATAAGAGGAGTGAAACGGTTGCACGAATGGTGGGTCAAGTGATGTTGCCCATGTGTGTGTGTAAGCCGGCAAAAATGTTGAGTGATAATGGACCTGAGTTTGTGGGATGGGAATTTGAAGAAATGTTGAAGGAATGGGGTATTGTGCATGTGTATTCTACTCCGTATATGCCCAGTGCGAATGGGTTGGCTGAAAGGACTGTTAGGACGATGACTGAGATTTTGCGGATGATGAGTAAGAGCGACAAGGATTGGGATATATATGTAGGACGTGCAGTTTGGGCACATAATGCCACACTGCAGAAGAGTATAGGTATGTCTCCTTGTAAATATGTGTTGAATTTTGAAAGGATTGTCAGACTGCGGTTGGGTCTGTCAGGTGATCGGGATTTGTGGAAGAAAGCGAGTGAAAGGTTTGAGAGTTTTAAGATTGGAGATAAGGTGTTGAAAGAGGTGGTTGAGATGGGAAGAATGAATGTGAATAAAGTAAGGGAGAAATTTGAAGGGCCTTTTGAGATTTTGGAAGTGGGACCGAGTGGATTGAGTTATGTTTTGGGGAAATTGCGAGTAGGTGGGGGAATGGATGAGGTTAGGGCACACCATAACCAGCTCCGTAAGTGGAGCGAAGTACCACAGTATGTTCGGAAGAATGCGATGAGTGAGTGGTTGAGGGTGAATAAGTATGAGCCGACTGTCGGTGAACAAATTGGTCTGGGAGATCGACAGTTGGTGTTGGTTGAGTATGGAAGAAAACAGAAGAGTGTGGAGAGAGGAAGTGGAAGGAAAAAGCGTGAACGGCATGGTAAAGGGGTTGGTGGTAGGGTGCAAACGGTTGATAAAGCGTGTGCTACGGTTGACTTTGGGGGAATGAATGATACTTGTATTGTATGTGGGTTTGAGTTGACAGGGACAAATAAGACTTCAGTGAGAAGGAAACTGAGTAGTGAGGAGGTACTTGATAGGATGGATAAGTCTTTGCGGGAGTTTGACAGAAGTATGGATGAACTGAGTGGTTTGGTGGCCGAAATAGGGGAGATGTTGGAACTAGAGTTGGAAGACATCGGTGAAGTAGTGAATGAAATTTGGGAGGATGGTAGTGAGGGAGATGATGGGAGTTTGAAAGAAAATGGCTTGGAAGAAGTGAATGGCGATGTAACTGAAAGAGTGTATGATGGTCCTCAAACAAGATCCAGGGGGCCTGCATCTGAGCATCCTTGGGTGTTGCGAAAGGCAATTTAGTGTGGATGTTGTGAGTGTAAGGATACGTTGTCAAATGTAATGGGGGAGGTAATATGGAGGAGTAATGGTAGTTTATATTTGACAACATCTCCAAAGGTTGTGTGAGAGAGAGAGAGATTGGTGGAAGAATGAATGGGAGTGGTTAAATGGCGGTCGGAAGTATGTCTGTTGTGGCGCTCTGTAGGAAGTCAATGGAAGTCTGTTACGAGAGTCGTAAGGAGTGAGGCGTCTTATGAAGTTAGTGTCGGTTTTGGCAGCAGTTATTCTTTTGGTGTTTAGTTGTTTTGGTGTTATTTGATAGATATTTTGGTGTTATAAGGTGGTTGTGTGTGTGTCTGTCTGGTTTTGGTGAAGTTGAAGAGGTTGGGGTTGCATTTTCGGTGTCTGTGAGTGGTGGTTGGGGCAGTGTTGGTTTTGGCGGGTTGTTGTGCTTCTGTAAGTCGTGTGGTTGTCGTGTTCTTTCGGGCTCTTGGTGTTCATCTGCAGTTATTTGTTGGGTTATAGAGTTGTTGTGGGGTTGTGGGTCTCAGGTGGTTTGGTTGTGTCGGCTAGCCTATAGCCTATATCCAGTGGACAGCACAGCCTAGCCCTGAGTAGCAAAAGCCAGAGGTGAGTACCTGTTTGTGTTTTGTGTGTTTGGTATTTTGTTGAACCAATTGTCCTGCAGGTTAAAGGTAACGTAAAGGGGAAAGTGTGAGTGTGGGAAATTTTGTTAGCTGGTACGATTAACGTATAACTGTGGGGGGTTTACTTGTTTTTTGTGATCCCGCCACAAGGTGATATCAACAAAGGGATTTTGACGAAGGAAAAATCTATTTCTGGGCGAGGGTTCGTGTCGCCCAGTGAAATAATTCTTAAGTTCATTATTTCTAGGTAAATGATACTAACATTATACCAGAGAAAAAATAAATTCAGGAGGATGTCAGAATAACTGACTCGCTCACCCTAAATAAAAAGAGGGTGTCGGTATGGAGCTGGGGCGAGTGAGACCACTACCACAAACCTCTTGTCATTTAGAATTCTCCTTCATCAAAATCCCCCTCCTGGGAGAGCTGATACACTGCTATGCTACCCACCACGCCGACTGCAGCGCCTCTGGTGGCCATCCTTGTAGTTAGATGCCAATCTTGGGCTGCAGGGCGGGGAACAGGGGGGGATTTCACTGGGCGACACAAACCCTTGCCCAGAAATAGATTTTTCCTTCATCAAAATCCCTTTTCTGGGCTCAGTTCGTGTCGCTTCGTGAAATAGTACTAGAGAATTAGCACAAGATTGGAAAAAGTAAAAAAGAGAAAGGTCTCAATAAAACAAAAGAAGTAAAAAAGAGTAAATATAATCTGATTGAGAGCTTACAAGTTATCATAAAATAAAGTTAACTTAAACCAATGAAACAAATTATATACAGTTAACCTTAAAATTATACTTAAACTAAATTATGATAACTTATCTAATACAAGTGAGGTTCAATAAAAAAGTACATAAGGAAAGGACACTCACTGAAACTTATATATTTAAATCACAAACAGCATCTCAATTATATGTTGGTGTGCTTCCCTAGCATAAAGATAAGGGGAGCAACACCGATTAGTTACAAAAATTCTATATGTACATTATAGTTGTGGGTGCCCCTAGCAAAAAAATAAGGGACACACCACTATATGTAGCCTTCTAAGCAGTTAAGGCTGAAGGATCCAATGAGCATAACGGTAAGGTTAGGTGCATTGTTAGTTGAGGCAGGTAGAAAGGAGATCTGGATCTTCAACTAACTACTGAGCAGTGTCAGGGGAAACTATGTTTCCCGCTGCCACTGCCAGAAATTTTAAAGATTCCAAGGACTTTAAATAATGACGCTTAAAAACTGTCGGCGATTTCCAGCCTGTATACTTCAAGTCATCAAAGTTCATATGCTGGAAATAATTAATGGAGGTGGCTACTGCCCTGATGTCATGGGCTTTGGGGAATGAGTCAGGATTTGCTTGTTTAATAAAGTAAAGGATTTGTTGCCTAATTCCCTTTATTGAAATAGTACCACCTTTTTCCCTCATGAAGAGGGGGCCTGAGGATCTAGAGGATGTCCTGGACAGAAAGGCTCATAAGGTCATCACCAGACAAAGAGAAGGGTCTTGGGGGAGAGGGATGACTTTCCAAGGGGCCCATCTCATTAAGGGGTCCTCATTCTTTGCCAAAAAACTAATTATCTGGAGATAGTAAGACTTCTCCTGAGGGGAGGAATTCTACATGTCCAGCATCTCTGGAAAGGGCCGACAGTTCTGATATTCTGGCTCCTGAGGCCAAACTTAGTAAGAATAGAGTTTTCCTCAGTAGCATTATATACGTACAAGAAACGTTGTTAGTGTCTGAAGCCAGCTTGAGAACGTCATTCAAGAACCATGAAACTGAACTAGGCCTTTCAGAAGGTCTGAGCCTAGCACAGGCATTAGGAATAGACGTAAAGTAGGAGTCTGTTAAGTCTATTTTAAAACCAAACTGAAAGATTTTCTTTAAAGCTGACTTATTAGTGGTAATAGTACTAGCTGCTAATCCTTTTTCAAATAAAGATCTGAAAAAGGATATAGCCAGGTTGACTGTCATGGTTCTGGTGTTTGTTTCCTTCAGGAAATTTGCTAACTTCTTAACAGCAGCATCATACTGTCTCAAAGTTGATTCTCTCTTATCTGATTCTAAGAAAAGAATATTCTGAGGATCAATATTTGCATCTCTTTTAGCCGCAAACTTCATGAAGTCCATAAAGTTAGGGTTTTGAGGAAGCGAACACAGTCCTCATTTGTACTGACTGAGATAGTTTGGGATTGGGGATCCGTCGAGGTCGGAGACCCAATTCCAGAAGCAGAGGATACCAGTTGCTCTTGGGCCAGTTCGGGGCTACTAGAGATACTTGTCCCTTGAATGTCCTGAGTTTGTTTAGGACTTTCAATAGAAGATTCACTGGAGGAAAGATGTATATCTTCTCCCACTGATTCCAATCTATGGACATGGCATCTATGGCATAGGCCAGAGGGTCCAGGTTGGGGGCCACATAGCAAGGGAGCTTGTGGTTCGCTTGAGATGCGAATAGACCTGGAACACTCCGGCGTATGCACTGGAATGAGTTCTTGTCCAGGGACCACTCTGATTCTAGAGGAACTGATCGAGACAGAGCGTCCGCTATCATGTTCCTTACTCCTGCTAGATGGGTGGAGGATAGATGCCATTTGTACTTGGTTGCTAGAGAGAAAATGGCTATCATGACATGGTTCACATGTTTTGATTTGGATCCTCCCCTGTTGATGCAGTGCACTACTACTGCACTGTCCAAAACCAGCTTTATGTGAGAGTTCTTTGCTGGTAGAAGCCTCTTCAGAGTGAGGAATACTGCCATGGCTTCCAATACATTTATGTGAAGCTGGCGGAACTGAGATGACCAAGTTCCTTGAACCTTCTTGAATTGGGAATATCCTCCCCACCCACTTAGAGAGGCGTCTGTGTGGATAACCAACGCCGGAGGGGGAAACTGGAGAGGAACTGATTTGGACAGGTTCTTTGTCTCCGCCCATGGGCGGAGACGTTTGCAAAGAATCTGCGGGATTACTGACAACTTGTCTCGAGATTTGACATTTGCTCTTGAGCGCCAAACTCGATTTATGTCTTTCAGTTTCGCTTTCAACAGAACATCTGTTACTGACGCAAACTGAAGTGAACCTAGGATCCTTTCCTGGTTTCTCCTTGACGTTCGTTTGCACTTGAGGAATTGCCTTACTGACTTGGCTATTTCTTTCATTTTGACCAATGGAATTGACAGAGTGTGGGAGGTCAGGTCCCATTGAATGCCGAGCCACTGAAAACGTGACTCCGGTGTGAGCCTGGACTTTGTCTTGTTTATTTGGAACCCTAGATGTTCCAGAAATTGGATTACTTTGTCCGTGGCTCTGAGGCATTCCTCGACGGTTGTTGCCCAAATCAGCCAATCGTCGAGGTACGCTACTACCATTATCCCTTGTGAAGGGCATCACTTTGAAAGAGAATGCCTGGTCTCCCAACCTGAAGCCTAGGTATGGGCGGAAGTGTCTTGCGACTGGGATATGATAGTATGCGTCTGTAAGATCGATAGAGGTGGTGACGGCCCCACAGGGAAGTAAGGTCCGCACCTGCGAGATAGTCAGCATTTTGAACTTGTCGCAACGAATGAATAAGTTTAGACGGGACAAGTCTAAGATTATCTTCTTTTTGATGAGCCTTTCTTTGGCACGCTGAATAAGCGTCCTTGAAACTTTAAATGCTTGGCTCTTGACACTACCCCTTTCTGAAGGAGCTCTTTCGCATACTCTGTCAATTCCTTTGTTGGTAATTGAAGGAATGATTTGGATGGAGGGGGACCTTTGATCCAACTCCACCCCAGCCCTTTGGACACAATGCTCTGTGCCCAATTGCTGAATCCCCACCTGTGACGGAAGAGGAACAGCCTTCCTCCTACCTGAGAGATCTCACTGTTGTTGTGCAGGGCGTGCTCCGCGCCCTCCACGGAAGTGTTTCCCCCTGTTGGTTGCCCTTCCGCCACCCCTCTGACGAAAGGCACCCCTAGCCCTGCTTCCCCTTGCAAACATATTAATGGCTTGAAAGGCTTGGCTTTCAAATACAGGGTTGAAAGCCGGGGAAACCGCGTAGGAGGTCGAGGGCTGGCTTTGGGGAGTCAACAGGAGGATGGGCTGATTTTTACCTTTCGCAGCTGCCGGTTGCACGGGTTGAGAGACCGGAACTGCCTGAACAAAATGTTGCTGCTGCTGTTTTTGGAAGGACGGGAACTTCTTGGTCTTTTTCAGCTTTTTGGCGCCAGCAGGAGGATTCTCAGGTTTCCTCTTACTGGAAAGACCCCAGCGAGCCCTAAGGCTTTGGTTAAGCCTGGTCGCCTCATGCTGCACTTCATTTACAGCTGATTCTGGGAAGAGGTCAGCCCCCTAGATGGTAGAAGAAAGCAGCTTGTTCGGCTCGTGCCGAATTGTAGCTTCCTGCAGGACATGTTTCCTGCAGTTCCGTCTCGCTACCACAAACTCATACAGGTCCGACTGTACAGTCTGTGTTTGTGCCTTTGCCAGAAGCTTGAACAGAGGCTCCGAACCGTAAGTCAAGGCGGCAACCTCTGTCATCACTAAGGAATTCAAAGTTCTGCCTAACCTAGTCCTTGCCTCAAATTCGGCTTGGATAAGGTTATCCGGCAGCCTAGGAAGTCTCTCACCGAACTGATCAATGGCACAGTCTGGCTTGAGTTTTCCTACCGTGAATGTTGCTGGCAGGTCTTCCCAAAGTTCCCCAAAGGCTGGGAAGAGTGGGGACGTTGGGTCTGATTCCCTAAGCTGAGGGAGAGGCTCATCCTTCATGGCAGCTTGGATGGTAACCTCCGCTATCTTTGTTGTGAAGGGGAGTGGTGCCTCCTCCTCCGTAGCAAAGATCATGAAAGGGCTCTTAAATGCCTGGAGTTTGGTATTGGTACAATCCCAGTCTTCCAGGCATCGTACCCATTCCCTCTGAGGCTGTTCGCGACTGTATAAAACAGTCTCCTTAGGGATCTTGTCTTCCCTGTTCAGAGCTGCCTCCGTTAGCCTAGCATATCACATGAAAGGTGGTTGCAGGCCGGCGGGATGGAACTCGAAGTCCTCGATACGACGAGTTCCATAGTCCGGGATGGAGATCATACCATCCTTGAAGGGAGCAAAGGCTGCTACCCTCCAAGGATTGCTCATAGTGAAGGCGGGAAGGGTGTTGTAGTCAGGCAACGAGGCAACTCCGGCGCCTGCTACAGGGAGAACGGCTGGAGGAGCTTGGCTCAGCCCTGCCAGCCGATTCTCCTGGTCCGTCAGACGATCAGAAATATTCTGAATCGACTGGCCGGGCGAACTGAGTCAACGAGGTGGAGATCTGGGCGATCATTTGATCGAATCTGGTATTCATCATTGAACCGACCATGTCTCCCACCTGTTGCATGACCCCTGCCGTAAAAGTGACAGGATCGAAGGGACCAACAGGACTGGCCTCGACAGGGGTCACCGGAGGAGCTCCAGTAGAAGAGGAAGGTACTGGCTCGGCGGGAGCGCGGACCTTCTCTTTAGAGAACTTGCCTCTCGACCCTTTCGAATGCGAAGAAGAGGTCTTCGCTTTCCCTGCTCCGGTATGGTGAGCAGGAGACTTATGAGAAGAGGAAGAGACGACATCTTCTTAGACGACGTCCTCTCCAGGGTCTTCTGCTCTCTTTGCCCCTTCACCTTGGGGACTACTAGTAGGTGTCTTAGCTGGAATCTCTGATTCCGTGAAGCCTTGGAAAGAAGCAGAGGAAGGGATAGGCGAAGAAGATCCAGAAGCGTCCAAGGGAAGCCCTTGGGCGCCTAACAAACCCACCTCAACCAACAACTCACCTCCACCTACCGTCATTGGCTCTACATTGAGGTCCAGCGTCGCGACGTCTGCCGAGATGTCCTGGCCTCCCCCTTCCATCAGGGCCTGCTCCACCTGTTGCTGAATGGTGGCGATCGTCGGAGCTGCCGTGGCGGGGTCGACATACCCAGTCGACTTACCGCCTGGGAAGATCCTAACAGCCATACTCTTATCTAAGATATATGGCTGCCCCTTCGGTGTGTTCTTGTTGAAGCCAACCCAGGCTTTCAGGGTAGCCGACGCGGCGTCCTTAACGGCGGCAGCCTGAAAAAGAGGGTCATTGTAGTCCTTACAACGAAGCCCCGAGGACGAATGATTAACATTTGAAACTGTTAGAACTATATAAAGCATTATAACACAAATTCATGTGATAGTATATACCAGGAACGAATATACCTACGCCAGTATATACTTACTCCGTCCGAAAACTGTTCCACCAGCTCGTAGCAGATGGAGCAGGCTTCGTGGTGCCACACGATCAAGTCCTTGTGGCGGACAGCACAGGGAGCGTGCGAGCGACAGACCTCGTGCCCGCAGGGGTCCTGGAGGACGGCGTTACACCCGGCCTCCTGACAGTTGGTAGCCTGTAAGTGGATAGATACATAAGTAACATCGTTATACACTATCAGGACCGCTGCATGCCGGAGTAGCATAAAATTTTGGGCATAATCCTCCCCTGTAATCCGTGTGGGAGAGTCCATGGGACCCGGTAAACTGGTTGAAATTTCCCGGTGTACGCCGGAGAGGAGGATTTAGATAAACCAGATACCTTTCATACACCTATAGTTGAGTTTCAAGGAGGAGTACGACACGCTGGAGAAGGAGAGAGGATTACCCATAATTTAAAACTAAATATATTAAGTAATAATTTGGAGCGTGGAGCTCCGTCATAAAACCCCTCCGTCAACCACCTGGGCGCTCGGATAGCAAAAGGGCGTTCCGTCAGAAGACGAAGGGGACTACTGATACACAACGGGGAAAGCATGTAGGACCGACCGATCCCCCTTCCCCTTCAATAGCTGGCGGAGTCAGCTATAACAAGTAAAGAGAGAGGAGGGGGGAGGAGGAATCGTGCAAAAGGAACGCCGGAGAAGGACTGATGCGGGCAGAGGGGGTGGCCAACCCCCTCTGATCACACCGGAACTCCCCCGAAGCTCACAGAGAACATGGACGGTCCAGCAGTACTTCCTAAAGTCCATAACTCCCGTGACCCCCCTAAAAGGGGGGAGGAGGGGAGTGGTGCTCGGATGGTCGCTATAGCGACCGTGAACGAGCGAGGACAGAGGGGACTTGGACCAGGGCGACCAGTGGCTCAACGCGAGCGCAGGTGGACCATGAGGCGATAATGCAACAAAACATAGCCTAGGTCGAGCTGACCACGTGAGCAAGAGTGGATCACAAGGCGAAAATGCAACAAAACTAGCCTAGGCCAAACTGATCGCCCTAAACATGCAACCCCTAAAATGATAAATACATCGTAATAAAGAGAGAAAGGGAAATCACGAGTGAGAGAGAAAGTTAACGTCCAGGAGAAGTAGGCTAATTTCCCCGAAGGAAAACAAGCAAACTGCTCAGGAGCTGGCCTTAGCCGACACGTAAAACGGAGGGCAACGGCCAGGATGGCTGGACTAGAAGAGACATAATATATAGTAATCACTCACACGCCTAAACACCTAGACCAAGGGACATGCATGCATGAACACTAATCTAAGGCACAGGCAACGGATTTCCGAATAGTACGATGTAAAATAATAAATGTGTGGGAACTTGTGTACCACGTGATAAAACCCACATATAAAGGTAATAAATACACTGGATAGATACCACGGTATGGGGGACCGAAGTATCTAACCGAACATGAGGCGAGCCGGCAAGGCCGCCATGCGCCAGACCAGGTGACTATTATTGGACCTAAAAAACGGTAAAAATAGTTCCTGGCTGACAAAAACTAGTGTAAAACCTTTCGGGCTACTTAACTTAGCTGCGGCGATGGCTGCTAATTCCATGGTTAAGGTAAAAATCCAGAAAAACACACGAAAGTCACAGAGCAAAAGTAGCACGTGTGTACCCAAGTTCGGTAACGAAAAGGATGGCCACCAGAGGCGCTGCAGTCGGCGTGGTGGGCAGCGTAGCAATAGTAGTTGCTGACTCCGACTGTGTATCAGCTCTCCCAGGAGGGGGATTTTGATGAAGGAGAATTCTAAATGACAAGAGGTTCGTGGTAGTGGTCTCACTCGCCCCAGCTCCATACCGACACCACCTCTTTATTGGGTGAGCGAGTCAGTTATTCTGACATCCTCCTGAATTTATTTTTTCTCTGGTATAATGTTAGTATCATTTACCTAGAAATAATGAACTTAAGGATTATTTCACGAAGCGACACGAACTGAGCCCAGAAAGACATTTTTACAAGTTAGTATGAGACGAGAAGATAGAGATGTACAACGTTTCTTACTGCAGTGTGAAAATGGTATTAGAATTATGAGATGTCGGCATGTTCCATTTGGTAACACTGCTAGCCCCTTTGTATTAACCCTTAAACGCCGAATGGATGTATTAAACGTCGAGTCAAAGTGTCTCCCGTATGCCGAATGGACGTACCATACGTCGACTCAAAAAAGTTTTTTTTTAAATTCGCAGAAAAATACTTACAGACCTACCAGCCGAAAACTTTTGAATCACGCGCCTTGGGGGTGCTGGGAGTTCACGGATCAAGGCGTTGTTTTGTTTACAATCGTTACACAGGCGCGCAAGCGCGAATTTCTTTCTTATCGCACTAAAAAGTATCAGTGACACATCTCAAAAATTATTTTGTCACTTTGACATAATTTTTGCACCGTTTTAAATTATCCGTTACATGAAGTATTATATATGAAAATGTGCGCAATTTCATTTAGAATACAACTAAAAAATGCGCATGATTGTAGCTTTTATCTGTTTTGAAATATTTCCATATAAATAACGATAATTGCCAAAATTTCAACCTTCGGTCAACTTTGACTCTACCGAAATGGTCAAAAAACGCAATTGTAAGCTAAAACGCTTATATTGTAGTAATATTCAACTATTTACCTTAATTTTGCAACAAATTGGAAGTCTCTAGCACAATATTTCGATTTATGGTGAATTTATGAAAAAACTTTTTCCTTACGTCCGCGCGGTAACTCTTCCGAAAAAAATCATACATGCGATTGTGGTAATGTTTGCACCATTTTAAAATTAGCCGTTACATAAAGTTTTATATGTGGAAATGTGCGCAATTTCATGCACAATACAACTAAAAACAACCCATGGTTGTTGCTTTTATCAGTTTTGAAATATTTTCATATAAAAAATAAGTGAAAAATTTTCAACTTTCGGTCAATTTTGACTCTACCGAAATGGTCGAACAACGCAATTGTAAGCCAAAACTCTTATATTTTATTAATATTCAAATTTCCTTACGTCCGCGCGGTAACTCTTCCGAAAAAATCATACGTGCGATTGTGGTAATGTTTGCACCATTTTAAATTAGCCGTTACATAAAGGTTTATATATGAAAATGTGCGCAATTTCATGTAGAATACAACGAAAAATAATTGAAGGTTGTAGCTTTTCTCATTTTCGAAATATTTGCATATAAATCACGATAAATAGAAAAAAAACCACGTTTGGTCAACTTTGACTCTACCGAAATGGTCGAAAAACGCAATTTTAAGCTAAAACCCTTATATTTTAGTAATATTCAATCATTTACCTTCATTTTGCAACAAATTGGAAGTCTCTAGCACAATATTTCGATTTATGGTGAATTTATGAAAAAAACTTTCCTTCCCTCCGCGCGTGGATTCTCCGCCATGAAGCTCCGAATTGCGTACATCGCATTCTCGGAAAATTTGCTCCGTTTCATATTAGGCATTTCATAGAGTTTTATATATGAAAATGTGCGCAATTTCATGTAGAATAAAAGGAAAAATATTTGAAGGTTGTAGCTTTTCTAATTTCCGAAATAATTGCATATAAAAAAAATTTATAAAAAAATTTCGACATTTGGTCATTTTTAACTCATCAGAAATGGTCGAAAACTGCAATTGTAAGCTAAAACTCTTACAGTATCGTAATATTCCACCATTTAACTTCATCTTGAAACAAATTCGAAGTCTCTATAACGATATTTAGATTTATGGTGAATTAAAAAAAATATATATTTGTTTACGTCCGCGCGTTACGAATTCATGCATCATTTTGTGATAATATTTTCTCTGTGTTGCTTTTATCGTTTTTTACAATGTGTTATATACCAAAAAGATTGCAATTTAGGTTAGATTACAACGAAAAAAAAAGTAACTTTTTACCTTTAACCGTTTTGAGCACAGCGCGATTTGAATACAATTATATATGAAATTTCGTTTTTGCGCTATCATATATCGCATTATTTATATATGATAATGATAATTTTTATCATTTCTGATGGTTGCATACTAAACCTCAGGCAATGACAAAAAAAGGAGCCAAAAATGAACTCTTAATCTTCAAAACTAAGCGCGCTGTGATTTTTTGAAAAAATTATTTTTTCCGCTTCCGCTCTCACTCCAAACCGGCCCCGGCATTCGGGAGAGGTTTTGATTTTTACCACTTCGGCGTTTAAGGGTTAAATGCTACAATTCAATATCATTTTGAACAGTGTAAAATGACTGAGGTAATACACGAGTTAAAAGAAAATACGTATGTAGATAATTGGTTGAGTGGTGCTGACAGCTTTAATGAAGCTTATGCCATGTTCAGTGAGCCTCGTAAAGTTTTATCTCTGGCAGGTATGCCTTTGACCAAATGGGTCTCTAATAACAAATTAGTGACTTCTAGATTTAATAATAGGATTAATATTGTTAAGGAAGATGAAGCTACGAGTGTGTTAGGATTGCATTGGTATAACAATTCTGATACATTTTCCTTTCATGGAATTGAACTAAGCTCCAAGGTAGAGCTGAAGTTGACCAAACGATCAGTTTTGAGTCTTATTGCTAAATTATTTGATCCTCTGGGTCTTATAAGTCCCTTTGTAATGTATGGCAAAATACTCTTTCAAGACATTTGGAGATTGGGTCTTCTTTGGGATGATTTGTTACCTCTGGAACTGCAGGTTAAGTTTCAGCAGTGATTCGAGAGTGCTAAATTTCTGAAATCTTGGAAAGTTAATAGGTGCTATTTTCCTGATACTTCATGGGCCAGTCTTTGTAAAATTGAATGACATGCCTTTGGAGATGCTTCCACAAAGGGGTATGGTGCTTGTGTATACGTATATACAAACCTGCTCCCAGGATGGTTCTTATAAGGTGTCATTGGTGGCATCCAGATCTAGAGTAGCACCTATCAAGACAGTAACTCTTCCTAGACTGGAATTAATGGGGCGTTTATTATGTTCAAGGTTAGTAGTTTTTGTAAAGAATGCTCTAAGTTTGGGTAATGATACCTCCCTCATATGTTAGACTGATTCTAAAGGTGGGTCCACATGGTCGAACAATGTCCGACGGACAAACATTGTTACCATAATCATAGGCGAAGCAGGATGACGTCATAAGCGTTGAAACTATGGAAGTAGATCTGGCAACAGTGTTACCAGTGTTTGTCCGTCGGACATTGTTCGACCATGTGGACGCACCTTAAGATAGCGCTTGCTTGGATTCAAGGAGACCCTTGTAAATGGAAACCCTTTGTAGCTAACAGAGTTACTTAAATCCAAAGTATAACTCCACCTAGCTGTTGGCAGCTTACTGACTCCATGAGTGTCTTTGACTGTATGCTTGCAATTCGCAGATTTATTGCTCGTAGGGCGGCTTCCATCAGTGCTGTATTCCGATTATGCCAAGACCTTTGTTGCATGTGTCAGTGAATTGCAAAAGATTTATGGACACCTATCTCCCCACTGGAGATTTATAGTTCCAAGGTCTCCTTGCTGTTTGAAAAACTTTAGGTGGTAATTATATTTCCAGGTGTGAATTAGAAACTACCTTACATGAAGTTGAAGCCTGTGTAAATTCCAGGCATTTGACTTTTGTTAGTGATGAACCTGATGCCCCTGTCCCTTTATCTCCTTCTCATTTTCTTATTGGGAGAAGTACAGTTTTCCAAACTCGGGTGAACATTGACCCTTCTTGTATTTCAGCTAAGGATTTAAGTGATACAGAAACCTTAAGTAGGCAGACCTTAAATAAGTTTTGGACTATATGGAGCAATGATTATATCAGGAATTTACCTTGTGTTGTTAAGGGTTTCACTCCAAATTGTGACCTGGAGAAAGGTGACTTAGTGTTAGTGAAGGAAGATAATTTGACCAGACTGGATTGGCCCTTGGGTGTGATAGTTGATGTATTTCCAGGCAAAGATGGACTTATTAGAAGTGTAAATGTAAAAACTTTCAAAGGGGTAATTGCCAGGCCTATACAAAAAATACATTATTTAGAAATTTCAAGTTTTGGCTCTGAAGCTATAACAGAAACCATAAATGAATCCATGCCTGAATCCCCTCTTGAGAAATCCGAGTCTGTATCCTCTCTTGAAAAATCCAAGTCTGTATTCCCTCCTGAGTACTCTATTGAGAATTGCACCCGATCGGGACGGATAACTAAGGTCCCTAAGAAACTAGATTTGTGATCATATAGGTTTGTATCTAGATTCACATGTTTATTCAAGATTTGTAAGTCCATTTGCTTTGAATAACATTTGTCGTAATTTATTGTTTATTTTTGTCTCTTGGCAAACATCAGTTTGAGTTATTGCTACAGAATCTATTGAAATTACTGTGAAATTTCGACTTCCAATTTGAGACAAATTCCAGCGTAACTTACTGTATGTTGTTAGACTGTACCTTGTTCATTATTATGTTTTCTTTGTTTAATAGGAGTTATGACTCCTTTGGTGGGGAGAATGTTGGAATTAACTTTATGAAAGGCTTTACTTGTTTATTTAGTTGAGTATGCCATTTAATTTGATGTTTCAACGTTTTCTTTAATGTCATTTGAATTTTGAATTTGATTAGATAATCTAGGTATTGTGTTGCTTTAATTTGAGTGACTTGCCTTTGTAATTGTTGAGTAAGAAATTTAATAAGTGATTATTACTGTTTTGTGATCTTAATTTCCAATTACTTGTTTTCATCGTTTGTTGTAAGATTTTGAACAGAATACAGTTAGACACAATGACGTTAGCAGCCGGCTTTCCTTTCTCCAATGCTTCTTGGATGTTTGTCAGTCTTATACTAAGAACAAAGCTAAAGGCGAATAATTTGTGACAACTTGTAACCACAACACAATCCTTACTCTAATGATGGCTATGAAAAATACAGATTAAATCACCTTAACTGGCATCAACTCACAATTGCCTCATGGTGGAAATGAAATTGCACGCAGTTGCTAGAGCTCACCGTAACGACGTCTGTTTTTCTTGGAGTCTCTCGAGGAAAGGACGTCTCTGGCTCAGCAGCTAGCTCCCTAGTGAGTTAGTCATTTTCGCGTCTTTTTATTTTCATAATGATATAATTCCTTGACAAATCAATGTGTATGTAACCACAGGCTTTTAAAACTCTTAACTCAATAATTTCAATATGGATAATGTATCTCAATACAGAACCATCATGTCTTTGCCTCAAATTAGTTTACGTGAAGGTTTTTGCATAGAGCCCCAGGAAGAAATTAGTTGCAGAAAAACTGTGCACTCATTTTTTCACAACAACCCTATCTCAAATATCACTGTTAAATGTAGTCGCCTTACTTGTACAAACTTCAATTTGTTTAATGGCTAAATTTAACCATTGTTAGCCTAATCTGGCTGTTTTGATACCTTACTATGACTATAGCGTGTTTAGTAGGTTAGTTTTTCCTAAAAATGTTGTGAAATACTTTGTAAAAGGTTCCAAGCTACTTACCTGATGTTCCATTCTTTTTGCCACATTTTCATTTTTCTTTTTAAAGCTGTTTTCCATACAGTTATAGCTAAGTTATTATTCGTAATGTAAATATTTTTCAAATCTTATTTGGCAGTTTTGTTAGCCAGCACATTCCCTAGGATTCCCTTGAAACTTTGTATACCCAGTGCAGAATCACATAACTTTGGGTGTCATTTAGTTGTGATAGAATTGACTGGATGTTATGAAAAATTTCTTTAAATCTGCACAACATTATTTTTAATAACTTCCAAAGAGGTCTTGGAGTCTGTAAATATTACAATCTATCTGCTTCTGAAGTTGTTCTTAACCCATATGAGTGCTTCACGTACAGCATATATTTCAGCTTCTAGGATAGATGTTAGTGGAATTGTGAAGGCAAGAGAAAGATAGCTGGCCTTTGAAGCTTTATTAGTCCATACAGAGTTCAGGACAATACTGGATACAAGTGATCCTTACCAGCTGGAAGCTGCAACTAACTCTCCTTGCTGTGCCATGCAAGGCACATTCCCCACCTTCCAACATATTGTACTGTTAAATATGCTAGCCCATACATGCCACCACAAGATAGGCAAATATATAGGGGAATAAATATTTTTCTATCTTCAAAATAAATTAGTGCAAGTACCCTGTTCTTTTGCGGGAGCTGTCCTAGTTAACCATGAATACAACAAAATAAATAAAAGACAAAATAACAATAATTAATACAACCCTCCCAGCATTACTGAAATACGACAGATTACAGAGTTCAGCATAATTATATATCTTATAATCGTCGTGCCACGCAGGTGGCCTCCTACATCTCTGTTGTCGAGATTTCGGAAAGGAATCTGGTTCCCGGGAATCCCGATCTGCGGGTACTGGCGATGATGGTGCTGCTGAGGGCCGAAGGTGGCGCCTGTTGCATGCTGATACCCAACCATTTCCATCCAGCCATACGTGGTACTAACGGTACCCAGTTTCAGTGACTTCTATTACCACACCTGAGCGATCCCAAAGTTTGGATGTGGGGTCCTGAATGTGGGCATTTTGCCCCACTTGGAGGGGTTTCAGAATCTGTGAATTTCCTTCTGTTTCTACCGAGATCTTTCATTCTTTTCGGCCATTTTCAATTCTCTAGACCTAAGAGATTTCTTTCAATACTTTTTTTCTTCATGCAATGGCATATTGTGATACTGCAAGAGGGCTCTGGCAACCTGATCCATATCCAGACTACCCCAGGCTCTAGATGGTCACTGATGGAGCGTTTTTCTACCTTGACACCTGCTGCACACCCATATGATTGGAGACATGAAGCTGATGATATCCTCCTCATCTCCTCACTCTACAAATTGGTTTCCCAATTGGGAGCCAGCTACTCTGGGGGACCTCATCTCATAAAATACCCTCTGAATTTCTTGATGAGATGTCCTGACATGGCACCATTAGGCAGATGTGCCACCTTTACCAAACCAGTCAACCTATCACCAAAAGCCAAGAATACGTGTGTCAAAGGCCTGAAAGAGGACTGACTGCCACAACCTGTTAAAAGGGGTACTACTCTGGTGGGGGCGTCATGATCAAACGTTCTTGCTGCTGCGATGGGGTGTGCATCTCACATACTTGACACTTTGCCTTTTGATGCTCTAAGTACCTGTTATGCCTGCCAATACACAGACTGACAGGCCCTTCTTAACACAGTCTAGACCCTGATGCCCGCTGTGCATGTTAGCCACTCCCTGCTGCTGTAAACTTTCTGGGATGACCAAATGTACACACCCTTGGTCATAGGAATGTGTTATCAATTCACCTGATACTGCTAACCACTCCCGCACAGCAAAGAAAGGTTTTAAACACTCAAGTTCTTGACTCTTACTCTGAGGCCAATCACTGTTGCAAACTCTTGTCAGTAGTAACTGGTACACTGGATCATCTCGAACGGCACTGAGAACATTCTCTTGATCCATCACGACTACATCCTCCACCTCAAGCACTGCCCCCAAGGACGTTACCATAGCAACTGTCAGGTCATTGCCGAGTTCCAAAGGAAGGGGTAGCGGGAGAGTGTGTTGGCTGTACAGTTTCTTTTTCCAGGCAAATATTTTATGCTGAAATTATACTGCAATGTCTTTTCCTTTAACCTAAATAATCTGAGATTAGAAATTTTCTTTAACTCCCTGTTACCAAATAGTTCCACTAAGGGACAAAGGTCCGTAACCAATGTCAAATTTGGACAACCTAACAAGAAAAGCCTGGCTTTTTTCAGACACCACACTATTGCTATGGCCTTTCCCTTGACCACAGCATACCCTGCTTCAGCAGGGGTGAGATGTCTGCTGCCACAACATCAAATGCCATCCCTCTTGGCAACAGAAAGGGGTGTCTTCCGTAATATAGTTGCAATAGTGTTGCATTACCACAAATCCGTACCCTCTCTACACCAGTCTGTCACTGTGGCCATCGGCCATGATTTGTCATAGTACATCAGGCCTTCTTTGGCTAACTGACATATAGTGCTCTCTGTCTTCTCGAATTCTTGCTGCAGCTGATCATCCTAATAAACTTTTTTCTTTGATGACTTCTTGAGCAGGTCCCTAAATGGAGCCATCACATGGGCCTTGGCCATGAATGGGACCAGCTGATTCACTAATCCATGCCATGCATGAATGTCAGTTACAGTATAGATGGCCCCAAAGTCATCGGGAAATCTTGACAGCTGATAGCCTATTAGCTGTTAGTTGGTAGGCATCCCAACCCAACTGATAACCCACAAATTCTACTTCACATTTACAACACTTGAATTTGGATGGGTTGAGTGTAATTCCATGTTTCTCACACACCTCCAATAAATCAAACACATGCCAAAACAGTTGTTCAATGCTCATGTCATATAGTAGGGTATCATCAATGCACTTGTACTTTCTGGCAACATTTTCTATGACATCATCAAAATGTTTTGTGTACGCGTCCTGAGCCGCGCATTGGCCCACAGGGTTACATAGGTAATGATATCATCCCGATGGCGCAATAAAGGTAGTCAACCTCCATGTCCAGTTCCACTTGATGAAAACCAGAATGTGTTTCAGCCACTGTTTTAAAAGTGTGAGGTGGGACATTTGAGACCATATCAAAGGGGGCAACTGTGTGGTGGGTTTCTCTTAAACATACAGCATTTAGTGGTTGAAAGTTCACTGTCTGCCTATGCTGACCATTTTTCTTGCCAGGTAGTACTACCATCCTAGAACACCATTCAGTGGCCTCACCAACTGGCACCTTGCGGATGATACCTTGGCTTACGTCTTTCTCTTAACTGTTTCTTCACCTCGTTCTCCCAACGCTTGGGAACAGTTAACGTTGTATAAAAGGCCACAGACTTAGCATTTGGCACAACATGAGTATGGTGTGGGGACCTTCCATCACCGGGAGGGGGCACTGACTCATATTAAATGTGGTGGCCAAAAAACGCTGCAAGAACCATTCCTGCAATCGGTCAACATTCATCTCGACCAGGGGGAAAGGCGGGTTCACCTTGTTGGTAGGTGAGGCCAAGGCTGTGGGGATACTGCCCGATGCACAAAACTGTCCTTTGGCACTGCCTCTTAACTAACACATCATGTCTCCATCATTATCCCTTTGGGCCAATGAGGCTATGGCTGATGGACTGTCTGTTGGCAGACCCACCGATGTGACACTGCCTAAGGTACAAGCAAGTTCACTGCTCTCACAGACACTAGACACCTTAGCATAAGGGAAATCTCTTGGCACTAAACACAACTCTTTACATGAATCTAAAGATAAGAAAACACATGATGATGATTTAGCAAAATAAACCATCTGCGCACACTTCACAGAACCTATTTTAATGCAACACAAGGTCCCTCACCATACTGGCACTGCCTTCCCCACAATGTCCACCAACTTCACCTTTGGTTTTTGTAACTGTACTTGCTAAGCCTCAATAAACTAAGAGGCACACACACACTTCTGCCCCAATATCGGCTACTGCCATTGCCTGATACCATTTTCCACTGCTAGGGCTGTGAATATCTATCTTCACCTTAGGCAGGTTACCAGAACCTGTACACGACACTCTAACAGTTGCCAAAGAATTTTTATCTCCCTGACTTTTCTTCTTCCCTTTCAGGCAACACCTGGCCAAATGCTCTTTACCACCACAACTAAAGCACTCAATATCCCTTGCCAGACAGGCTTGGTGTCCCTGCCCTCTTAATCTGAGAATGCCTTGATGAAGTCATTGGGCTTCCGCACGGCATATCATTCCCGTGCTGAAGCCTGGTGACGGGCAAGAGGGCTCTCGAACTGGGGAATTTTTGTTTTTCCTCAGTTTGACTCTAAATTTCTCTCATCCTATTTCTATTACTTACAATTGTTTCATTCTTCTTCATATTTATCAACTTTCTCCAACCTTGCTGTCAAAACTCTTACCCATTTCACTGTCCGATGTTTTTTTTAGGGGACATCATATCCGGGATTGGAAATTTTTTCAAAACCAATTGTGGGAGCTGTGGTGGTCTTGCCAACTACCCGATAATGTTTGGACACCTTGGAATGTCAGTATTTCCATACTGGCATGCGGGACTATTCTCGAACCATAACTTGGCCTTCGGATTCCAGGGGTTGGCCGGTTTCATAGAGATAGGACTCTCGGCATTCTGTCCGGTTTGCCTGCCGCTATGATTAAAGTGGGGATGATTGTATTCCTGTAATGCTCTCAGTCCCATCAAGCGGGTTTGGCTTACACTTGAGCCACTCTAATCATAGTGGTACCATCCCTTTGTGGTAGGGTAGGGAGTGGACATTTGGGAAGCAGCTCTCGCAGGTGTCATTGGTGGAGAAATTAATTTCATGAAAGGATAATGGGTTCTCTTTTGGGATGTCAGACAGTCTAACTTTTTTCTTTCCCTCAACTAATTTAATGACGGAAATTAATGTTTCTTGTACCCCTGGATCGAATGGCGAACCTCAGACACTGTTGACGACCTCTGCTAATTTAATTAGGGAAAAACTCTGTTGATGACCTCGGAAACTAGGAAGGACCATTCCATTGTTATTCCAAAATTGAGTAATCTGGGTAACGCAAGGAAACTTCGAATCCTTCATGTTACCCAAATTCCAATAGAGACAAATTATGATAATATATATAAAGAATTTGAGTGTTATGGATCTATAACAGAAATAAGAATGAAACTGGAAGATACAAAATGGGATTCATGGATATCTTACAATAGTCATGACGAAGCATTTAGTGCAATATGTAATATTAATAATATCAAAATTAATAACTTGAATATAATGGCTGCTCTTTGCGACAAGGTACCAAAGGATTTGGATGTTTATAGACCTGCGGACTGGTTTGAAAAAGATTCTGATGTAGTTATGCCTTCCCAGAGGAAGCCAAAACCACCGATGTGGCTTGTTGCTGAATCTCAGGGGGTTACAGGGAATTATTTCAAAATATGCAAATTAATTCAGAAAAAAGTAGGAACTATTGCACCGGGAGACATATCTCGTTTTGGAAAAAATAGTTACCTTATCCATGCCAAATCATGCACACAATCTGTAATACTATCCAACCTTAAAACAAATGATGATAATATTAAGTTAGATGTCAAACCCCACCTAAATTTTAGCTACGGAAGGGGAGTAGTTTTTAACAAAGATCTGTATGAATTTACAGAGGAGGAGATACTGGCCATGTGTCCACTAAATGTATGGAAAGTACACAAAGTTCCAGGTACATCAATGATTATCCTTACTTTCCAGGATGCTAATGTACCTTCCCGCATTATTATTGAAAATGAAATTATTAAAGTTCGACCATTCAAGCAGAAGCCACTGCAATGTTTAATTGTTTTAAATTTGGACACCCGTCAAAAGTTTGCAAAAACGAAAAAATGTGTGGTATTTGCTCCAAATCTTACCATGGAGAATGTGCACTTGAAGCCAGGTGTTTTAATTGCAGCTCAAATCATAAATCCACTGACCAGAGCTGCGAGCTGTATAAGTCGGAAGAAGCTGCCCTTAACAAATCCAACTTAGAACACATAAGTGTGGGATATGCCAAAAAACTATTAGATAAATCAAGTAGTTATGCAAAGGCACTAAAATCAAACCCATCTAGCACTGCCAATAGTTCTATAAAAAGAAATATACCATCTAATGATAAAATGCTGCATGATGAGGTAAGCATATTGCCTTCTGAGGCTTTGCCACAGTGTATTAACAGTGGGGCATTGCCCATTCCCGTACAACCTTCGTCCCCCATTACTATTAGTAGTACAAACCTCTCTCAGGCCATGTCCTTGCCTGATTTGATGGAGGTTCCACTTAAAACCAACTTGCCTGGTGCACCTGTTGGGGGTGGGGAAGGTGCAAAAACCTAGAAGCCCACCACCTATTAATCGAAAAAGAGAGAGACCTCCATCTCTCTCACCCCCTTCCATCAGAAACATTAAAGCTATGACGTCAAATAAATTTGATGTTTTATCTGTTGATGTTTCTGATCAACTGGAAGATAACTTGGATAAATCAGAAATTCAAGTTGAGGTCCACCATCCGCCTCAACAAATAGATCAAAAGGAGACAAAGAAAAAGACAAACGTAAAACCCAATATATCAAGACCATCTCTAAAGAAACCTACAGGAAATAATGTTAGATTAAAAGTTGCCAATGGGAAGACCTCATCCAAGATGTCTTCCAGAAGTGATCCATAGTTTTCTCCTCCATTTTGCAATGGAATTGTCAGGGTTTAAGGGCCAAATATGAAGAACTTAAGCTACTAATTCATGAGCATTCCCCCATAATTGTATGTCTACAGGAAAGCAAGCTTGATGCTAATACTCCTTGTCCTCGAGAGTATATTAGCTATAGAACACCATATAATCAACAAGCAGGGAGCCATGGCGGAAGTCTCATTTACATTCGTCGAGATGTTCCCCAAATATCTTTGTCTATTCGTACACCTCTGCAGGCAGTGGTTGTACAGATTGATATAGGGAGAAAATATACAATATGCTCTCTGTACCTACCTCCAAATGATAATATTTTGTATGATAATTTAGTAGAGGTAGTTCAACAACTCCCCCAACCTTTTCTCTTATTGGGAGATTTGAATGGTAGACATCCCTTATGGGGCGATGTTTTAGCAAACACAAGGGCAATATTATATCATCAATTGTGGAAAATGAGGATGTCGGACTCCTTAATACAGGAGAGCCCACAACACTTTCATGTCCAGACAGGTACCTTGTCATGCATTGACCTATCAATCGCAAGCTCTAATTGCCTTCTCGATTTTGACTGGAGGACATTAGGTGATTGGCATACTAGTGATCATGCACCAATCATTATCAACACAAACAATGGTCCACCTTTACAGAGATCGCCACGATGGAATCTTGACAAGGCAGACTGGGGTAGATTTCGTGAGCTAAGCGAAATTGAAAGGGAATGCAGAACAGTTTGAAAATATTGATGATGCCATAGACATGCTGAATGGAACCCTTCATACAGCAGGAGTCAATTCAATTCCCAAAACAACAGGGTTATTCAAACGACGACCAGTCCCCTGGTGGTCTTCAGAATTAACTGCCCTGCACAGAGCCACAAGAAGGTCTTTAACCCGTTTGCGCAGACACCGTACTGAGGAGAATTTAATTATATACAAGAAATGTAGAGCACAGTTCCGTCGTGCCATGAAAGAAGCTAGGCGCCAGTCTTGGGTGTCTTTTGTTTCCTCCATTAACAGTTACCGAAACAACCACCATCTTCTGTGTGGAGGAAAGTAAAAAAGATAGCAGGCAAATTCACCCCCAACCCACCACCAGTGTTGAAGGTGAATGATCAGTATGTGACTGGAGCAACTGAGGTTAGTAATGCCCTGGCGGATCATTTCTCAAATGTATCACGCAAGTGTGAAGTAGCTCCTGGTCACCAGTTTAGGAGCAATGAAGAAAAGAAAATTTTAAATTTTGCAACAGGAAGGGAAGAGTCATACAACTCTCCTTTTACTGAAAGAGAATTTGACTCCGCACTTGCTACATGTAATGATACAGCCCATGGACCCGATGAAATTCCATATGCAATGATTTAAACATGTACCTGTTAATACCAAGTTGTTTTATTTTAAGCATTATTAACAAGATATATGGCAATGATCATAGTTATCCAGTGTTTGGGAACTAGCCATTATTTTAGCCTTTTTAAAACCTGGTAAGGATAAGTTTTTAGCTGCAAACTATCGACCAATTGCATTGACATCTTGTTTATGTAAGATCATGGAGAAGATGGTCAATGTAAGACTGGTATGGTACCTGGAAAAGAAGGGTATTTTATCACCTATCCAGTGTGGATTTAGAAAAATGCATTCAACGACTGATGTGTTGATGCGACTGGAATCCTATATTTGTGAAGCCTTTGCTTCCAAACAGCACCATGTAACAGTCTTTTTTGATCTTGAGAAGGCATATGATACTGCATGGAGATATGGTATACTTAAAACCATTCACTTGAATTGGGGTTACGAGGAGAGTTACCATTGTTCATTCAATCATTTGTTTCACATAGATTTTTTCAAGTCAGAGTGGGGGAAACTCTATCAGAGAGGAGATGTCAGGAAGAAGGAGTTCCCCAGGGTAGTGTGCTAAGTGTAACACTATTTGCACTAGCCATTAATGGGATATCCTCTGTCATTCCCCAAGATATTCTCTCAACATTATTTGTAGATGATCTCTCCATATCATTTGCTGGATCTAGAATGTCGATGGTTGAGAGAAAACTACAACTCTCAATTGACAAAATTATTCAGTGGGCTGATATGAATGGATTTAAGTTTTCAACAAACAAAACTACTGTTGTCCATTTCTGTCGTATTCGGGGAGTACATCCTGACCCGGATATATACATCAAAGGCCAACGGATCCCATGTGTAAATGAAGCTAGATTTTTAGGTTTGATATTTGATTGCAGGTTGACATGGGTTCCTCACTTAAAGGCGTTAAAAGTTAAGTGTCTTGAGGCTCTGAATCTTTTAAAAGTATGTATTGTCTCATACATCATGGAGGGCAGACCGCAAAACTATTTTAAAATTATACAAGGCCTTAATTTTTTCTAAAATTAGTTATGGGTGTGAAATATACTCCTCAGCCACCGCAAGCAGATTAAAGGTATTAGATTCTATACACCATGCTGGTATTAGATTGTCTACAGGAGCGTTTAGAACTTCGCCTATTCCAAGTCTCCTTGTTGATGCTGGAGAATTAACTTTAGACCTTTACCGAAAGTCTTCTATTATTCGGTATTGGTTTAGGTTGCAAAGACTTCCCAATTCTTTAGCTTGTCAGACTGCAAACTTTGTAAGGCATTTTAGATATTTTGAGTTACACCCAAAAAATCTCCTCAACCTTATGGTTTTTCGGGTAAAACAATTAATAAACGGTCTTGATATAGCAAGAAATAGAGTTCTTCCATTCAAGATATCAGCAACCCCTCCATGGAAATTACCAGATATATCTTTTTGTAAATATTTTATTGGTATAAAAAAGAACATGACTGAATTAGAAGCCAGGTCTCTCTTTCATGAACATGTCGAAGAACATAGGGAATCGACTTTTATATATACAGATGGCTCCAAGTCTGATGCTGGCGTTGGATTTGGAGTATATAGTGGTTCTTTTAATTGTAGAGGTGCACTTCCTCTAGTATCTTCCATATTTACTGCAGAACTATATGGCATATTAACCGCTATTGAGAAAATAGCATTAAAAGATGAGGGCAATTTTACCATTTTTAGTGATGCAAGAAGTTGTCCTTCAAGCTTTAGAAGTTTTTAATTCTAGTAACCCTTTGGTTTTAAAGATTTTAGAGTGGCTTTTTATTATTGGTCTGAAAGGCATAACAGTTCGATTTTGTTGGGTTCCGGCACACGTAGGTGTGTGTGGAAATGAGGAGGCAGATTCACTGGCAAAGAATGCAGCAGCTGAGTTGCTACCAAGAGGGTATCCCATTCCATGTAATGATTTTTTACCTACAATTAAGAATTTTATTTGTAATAATTGGCAAAAGCATTGGGAAAGCTTAGCTGATAATAAGATGAGAGAAATAACAAATGTTATATCCCTTGGAAATATAACGTTATGCCCCGAAAAGTGGGAGACTACTCTTTGTTGTCTCCGAATTGGTCACACTAACTCTGGATGACACATGAGTTTTTGCTAGCTGGCCAACACCAACCATATTGTGACGACTGTTTGATACCCTTGACCGTGAAGCATTTGTTGACTGAATGCCCCACTTATAGCACAGAAAGAAATAGATATCTGTTTGAGGCTCGAGGTGAGGATGGCAGGTTCATCCTTGCCAAGATTCTTGGACATGATGTGTCATACAATGCAAGTGGCATTTTTAGATTTATTTCAGAAGCAGGTCTTCTGAAAGCTATTTAACTTTTACAATGATATATTTGCTTTTATGGTTTTAATTGAATATACTTTTATTCTTTATTTATAATAAACGATATCGGCATCAATGACCTTCGATGTCAGGATGCCAGAAAACTTCCAATCATTCATTCATTCATTGGTGTCCCTGACCATGATACCTGTTGCAACTACTACACTTAGGCCTATCCTTTGATGAGCCCCTCCGCTGCTTGCCTATACCTGCAGCCCTGACTTCTGCCGCAGGTGGCTTGGCTTCTCTTCATCGGGCAGTTCGACTGCCACCCAAAAACGTTGGTTTCATACATTCAACTTCCCTGTCAGATATATACTTAGCTATAGACTCTGTCGTCTCCGACAAAAATTCGAATTTCGCGGCACACGCTACAGGTAGGTCAGGTGATCTACCTGCCTGCCGCTGGGTGGCAGGAATAGGAACCATTACCGTTCTAGAACCAGATTTTCTCTGTCGCCAGTGCTAGTAACATCGTTGCTAGTTCCTCCTGACTTTGACTTTCGTGTTTCATCGCCGTTGATCTTCTAGACTGATATTTTGGTGACATATTGGATCTTTGGCCTGGCATACGCTTTTGTGGACTGTTTTTTGAATTTGGATTTGGATTTTTCTCAGAATGTCTGACTCTAGTTTTTCGTTCAGAGTGTGTGTGGATGAAAGTTGTAATGTGAGACTACCGAAAGCTTCGGTAGACCCTCACACTACTTGTAAGAAATGTAGAGGGAATGAATGCTCACAATTGAATACATGTGATGAATGTAAGAATTTAAATGAGGAGGAATGGAAGATTCTTAACTCATATTTAAGAAAATTGGAAAGGGATAGGGCTAGAAAAGCCTCTTTCAAGGGTTTGAGTAGGTCGGTCTCTAAATGAGCCAGTTAGTAGTCTGGTACCTATCTCTAATGTAATTGCTTCCTCCCATACAGCTTTACCTTCTCAATTATCCGATTCTGCAAGTTCAACTTCGGAAATTGCAAATCTGAAAACTTCCCTTTTGAATATGGAATGCAAGTTAAAGGATTTAGAAGGTAAGCAAAGTGAAAGTGTTCCCAGTGAAGTGGAGGGTGTCTGATCGGCTCTGTCTCGCTCCCAGGTCTAGACCTCTTCCAAGCTCCCAAGCCCAGAGGAGAAGGAATGTCGAAAGCCGCAGGGAGGTTTCAGAGAATCCCCACCGGTCAGGCGTCCCCTCGGCAGATTCTGTAGTTGCGTCCCAGACTGCCAAGGATAGCCGTTGGAAGGGCATCCTAAAACAGTGTTTTTCTTCATCCGATTCTTCTTCAAAGACAGGATGGAGTTCGGACAAGCTGCCGAGACCTTCTAAAAGATCTTGGAAGTCGCCAGCTTTGGACTCCAGCCCGGAAGAGTTCCCGGAAGAATATCCTCCGGAAAAGAAGAGAAAGGAGATATTTTCATCAAATCCTCCTTCCTCGAGATCGGATGTGGAGAAAGAAGACGCAGCTACTAAGATCCTGAGGGAAATGCAGCAGCAGATATCTTCGTTGGTGGGAGTTTTGAAGATGGATCCTCCCAGGAGAAAGGATCGATTCCTTCCCGTTAAGAGATCCCGTCCGGTGGAAGTCTCTGACAGCTCGGACGAGGCGCCAGCCAGGCGCAAAACGCCTACGAGGCGGGAGGATTCTATAAATGTACATAAATACAGAAAGGCGCAGGAGGCGCCTGAAGCTCCTACTAGGCGCAAAGCGCCTGAGACTCCTGACAGGCGCCTGGTGCCTGAGGTTCCTTCCAGGCGCCTGGCGCCTGAGGCGCATTCGGGGCGCCTGGCGCCTGAGGTGCCTACCAGCCATGATAGACTGTCAAGGATTGATAGGCCTTTCAGGCGCCAGGAGCCAGGCGACAGGCGCCATGAACCAAGATCTTCATCGGACATGGAGCTAGAAGCGGACCGAGAGGCTCCTCTTTGGGACTTCTCGCAGGATCAGTTTTCGCCTGACAGGGTCTCTAGACGTCGCACAGGCGGCTGTAGCCCTTGTCAGGATGTGGCTGATTCTGTGAGAGGTTTTAAACATTCAAGACCTTCTCCTGATAGGGACGGGAGTTGTCGCACAGGCGGCCGTCGTCCTTATCAGGATAGTCTTAGTGTAACTAAAGGCAAAGGGCAAGATCGGCCTTCTCCTGGCAGGGACTCAAGACGTCGCACAGGCGGCCGTAGCCCTTGTCAGGTTAGAGTCGATATTGCTAAGAGCCCCTCACCTTGCTTAGAGAGGAGTCCTCCTCCGGTTGCGCACTCTTCTCCAAATGTCACTGCTCAAGATATGGAAGATGTTTCGGACTCGGAAGCAAATAAGGGGGCAGGTCTTTTGAACTATAAGACCTTGGCAGCCCTCTTATTGAAAGAATTTGGAGAGTCTCTGAGTCCTGCTGCCCCTCCTTCTCCTCGGTCTTTATTTTCAAATACGAAGACTTCAAAGTCTTCCTCTTTTTAGAAGATGCAGCCTACCATCTCAATGAAGAGGGCTTTGCAGGCTTTCGGAAATTGGCAAGAAGACACGCGCTTCCATCGGCTAAGACGAACTGGACTATGTCGGAAATGGACCATCTCCTCAAGGGAGTATTCCATGTCTTGGAAGTTTTCAACTTCCTAGACTGGTCCCTTGGGGCTTTGGCCAAGAAGACTCAAGACCCTGATTTCTTGGAACCCGAAGTCCTGCATAGTGTGCTCGCCTGTATGGATCAGCGGAAGTGGCATTCCTTTTCGGGACAGGAATTCTGAAGAAGAGGGCTGTCTTTAGCTCATTATTGACAAAAGCAGTCTCTCCAGTCCAGAGGGCGTCTCTCTTATACGCCCCTCTGTCTAAACAGCTGTTCCCTTCTCAGTTAGTGAGAGATATTTCTCACTCGCTGACTGAGAAGGCAACACAAGACTTGCTTGTCCAATCAGCAAAAAAGTCAAGACCAGCTGTTCCTGCCACGAAGAGGGAGCCAAGAAGTGCTCAGCAGCCCTTTCGAGGGAGCTCTTCAGGCCGAGCCCCTAGGAAGAGAGGAGTGGAAAGAAGAAGAAGGTCTTCTTCCATTAGAGTGCCGAAAAAGAATTCCAAATGAGATACCAGTCCTCCAAGCACCAGTAGGGGCCAGGCTACTGAGGTTTTCAGAAGCGTGGGCCTCGAGGCAAATAGATTCTTGGTCTCTGGAAGTGCTCAAGAAAGGATATCTCATCCCCTTCAGAGACAGACCTCCATTGACGATGACACCGAGGGAGCTGTCAGCGAGGTACAAAGATCCTGCAAAAAGAGATTCCCTGTTGGGTTTAGTACAGCAAATGTTGGAGAAGGAGGCCATCGAGACAGTGCAGGATCCTCACTCCCGGGCCTTTTACAATCGCCTTTTCTTAGTACCAAAAGCTTCGGGAGGGTGGAGGCCTGTGCTGGACGTGAGTGCATTGAACCGCTTCGCGGAGAAGACAAAATTCTCCATGGAGACTTCCAACTCGGTCCTTGCGGCTCTGCGTCCAGGAGATTGGATGGTCTCCCTCGACCTTCAGGACGCTTACTTTCATGTCCCCCTGCATCCTTCATCGAGAAAATATCTTCGATTCATGGTGCAGGGAAGGATTTACCAATTCAGGGCTTTGTGCTTCGGCCTCTCGACGGCTCCTCAGGTGTTTACGGCGTTGATGAGGAACGTAGCAAGATGGCTACATCTGAAGGGGGTGAGAATATCACTCTACTTGGACGACTGGCTCATAAGAGCGCAGTCAAGACAGCAGTGTTTGGAGGACTTGGAAATAACTCTGGATCTAGTCAAATCTCTAGGATTGCTCATGAACCTCGAGAAGTCACAGACGATCCCCAGCCAGGACATTGTCTATCTGGGGATTCGGATGGATTCTCGGGGTTTTCGAGCAATTCCATCCCAAGAAAGGATTGCGAGAGGATTGGAAAAAATCTCAGCCTTCCTAGAGAAAAAGATTGAAGCTCGGCGAGGGCATGGCTCAGTCTTCTGGGCACCCTTTTGTCGCTAGAGCAGTTCGTTTCTCTAGGGAGGCTGCACATGAGACCCCTGCAGTTCTACCTGAGGAGAATGTGGAACAGGAAGACAGGAGAACTGGCAGATTCTTTTCCTCTACAGGAAAGCATCAAGAACCACTTGCGATGGTGGTTAGAACCTCTGAAAAAGAACGAGGGAGTGTCCTTGTCTCTGCAGAACCCTCGCCTAGTGTTGTTCTCTGACGCCTCGGAAACAGGATGGGGAGCAACACTAGGGACGAAGGAAGTGTCAGGCATCTGGACGAAAGAACAGATGCCCTGGCATATAAATGCAAAAGAGCTTATAGCCATTCATTTGGCTCTGAGGCATTTCGAAGAGGAGGTCAGATGCGTGGTGGTCCAGGTCAACTCGGACAACACCACGGCTCTGGCATATATCAGAAAGCAGGGGGGACACACTCTTTCTCCCTTTACGAGTTGGCAAGGGATCTATTAATCTGGGCGGAGGAACGAAAGACAGTACTCTTGACGAGATTCGTTCAAGGAGGAAGGAATATAATGGCAGACAGATTGAGCAGGAAGAACCAGGTCCTTCCAACAGAATGGACCCTTCATTCAGAAGTCTGACAGAAGCTGTGGTCTCTATGGGGGAAACCTCAAGTAGATCTGTTTGCGACGTTCCTCTCCAGAAGGATGGAGAACTTCTGCTCGTTGGCAGAGGATCCCAGAGCCCTAGCAGTCTATGCCATGCTCATGGATTGGACGGGCATAGATGCATACGCTTTTCCCCCGTTCAAGATACTGGGGGAAGTGATAAGGAAGTTCGTGTCCTCGGAAGGAACGAGGATGACGTTAATCGCTCCCTTTTGGCCCGCTCGAGAATGGTTCACAGAGGTACTGGAATGGACAGTGGACTTCCCCAGATCTCTTCCCAAAAGGACAGATCTGCTCAGACAACCCACTTCGAGAGGTATAACAAAAACATCCACGCTCTCGCCCTGACTGCCTTTCGACTATCGAAAGATTGGTCAGAGCGAGAGGCTTTTCTCGCAAAGCTGCAAAAGCAATTGCGAGAGCACGAAGATCCCTACCATGCGGATCTACCAATCGAAGAGGGAAGTCTTTCGTAGATGGTGCAAGGCGAAGAAGCTGTCCTCCTCCGATACCTCTGTGACCGAAATTGCCGATTTCCTGCTAAATTTGAGAGAGGAATCCCAATTGGCAGTATCTACAATAAAGGGCTATAGGAGCATGTTATCTACTGTGTTCAGGAACAGGGGCCTGAACATAGAGGATAACAAAGACCTTCATGATTTGATTCGATCATTTGAAACATCAAAATCGAAGACTTCACTTACCCCTAGCTGGAACCTAGACGTGGTTCTTAAATACCTCACATCAGAGAAGTTCAAGCCTCCTAATCAAGCATCCTTCAGAGACATTACGAGGAAGTGTATTTTTCTAATGGCTCTCGCTACTGCCAAAAGAGTAAGCGAGTTGCAGGCTCTAGACTCGAGAGTGGGCTTTAGGGGAGACTCTGCAGTGGTATCTTTCCGGCCTTTGTTTTTAGCAAAGAATGAAAATCCTTCAAGACCTTGGCCCAGGAGTTTTGAAGTTAAAGGGCTTTCTCAACTTGTAGGAAAGGAACTTGAGAGATCATTATGTCCTGTTAGATCCTTAAAATTTTACCTGCAGAGGAAGAAACAGTTGCAAGGTTGTAATCAGAGTCTCTGGTGTGCGGTTAAGGACCCGAAGAGACCAATGTCCAAAAATGCCTTAGCCTTTTTTGTCAGAAATGTGATAACTGAGGCACACATGAAATGCAAAAGTGAATCATTTGCAGCATTGAGAGTTAAAGCGCACAAGGTATGTGCAGTTGCTATATTGATATCGTTCAACAAGAACATGTCGATGAAAAACATCTTAGCAGCTACGTACTGGAGGTGCAACTCGGTGTTTGCCTCCCATTATTTAAAAGATGTAAGGGTAACATACAAGAAATGCTTCTCTCTGGGTCCGTATGTATCAGCGGATACAGTGCTGGGTGAAGGAGATAAGACTGATCCTTAATTTTTTCTTTAACTTTTGTATAATTTTAATTTCAAAATAGTTTGGTGTTGAATTTTAAGGTTGTTTGAAAGGTGGTTGGGGATAACTCCTTTCAATCTTAGTACTAATCCACGGTTAGGATTGGGTGACACAGGAGACTGCGGAGGTACAGAAGTATTCCCTTGAAACGCTGATAACTGACGTGTCAATGATTCAGTTGCCGTTCGTTGAGACTGCAGTGCATGCGAGGTCCTGTCAGCTCCTTCTGCCGGGGCAGCCAGCAAGTTTGCAGACCTTGTGGGTGTGGCCCTTCGCACATGCCAACTCATCTTGATTAATTCTTTGGCTCTTGATTGTCCCTGCACCATGTGAGGGCTAGAGAAAGATAGCTAGCCTCTGAAGCTTTATTAGTCCATACAGAGTTCAGGACAATACTGGATGTGAGTGATCCTTACCAGTGGGAAGCTGCAACTAACTCCTTGCTGTACTGGCAAGGCACACTCCACCATCCAACACATTGTACTGTTAAGAATACGGCTAGCTCATACAGGAATCAATCTCATACTACAAAAAAAATCAAGACTTGGAATTACAAATGCAGCTGCACATGCCCAGTCCTCTGTGGGTCTGTTTATTTCCTTCTTAGAGCCATCTATGTATATGTCTAAATAATTCATGTACATTTCATCCTTTAATTTACCAAACTCCTGAATGAACTTAGAATTCGGTTCTTCTTTATTAATTGTTTGCATTGGTATTGTTTAAACATATTTTGGAATGTTTTGCCATGGCGCTATGATTGAAAATGTTCTTTCTTCTTTGTATATACCTAATTTTATTTCCCACTTCCTAATGATGTCAAGCCCTTTGAATGAAAGTTTCCTGAAGTAACTCGAGTTCCAGTTTATTCCCTTTAATCTATTATCCCTTAGGATTTCACGTCCTGCTGGGTGAGCCTTATCAAGGTGTTTCACTCTTACCCATTATGTTAATATTTTGTATTCTATTTCAATTCTAATAGGTTCAATGTTACTTTCCACCTGTAATGACATAATTGGTGAAGTACTTTTTGCTCCTAGTGCTATTCTTATTGCAACATTTTGAATGACCTCAAGCTTCTCTATATTGCTTTTTGCTGCAGATGAGTTTAGGCTACCTCAATTCCATATTCTATTTTACTTAATACATATGCTTTGTAAAACTTTATCAGGGTTTTCCTGTCAGCCCTCCAAGAGTTTGAGGAAATGGCTTTTAATATATTCAGCCTCTGATAGCATGTTGATTTTACATAATTAATATGAACAGTCCAATTTAGTGTAGGACTGTCCCATAGCAAACCTAAATATTTGTTTACTATTTGAATATGTGGTGGTACTGTTATTTTCTTATTTGTATAGTACTAAAACTTTGTCTTGTTGGTATTAATCTTTAGTCCCCATTTGTTGGCTCACTCATAAAGTCTCTCTGTAGCTTCTTGTATTAACATACAAGATATTTCAAAGGAGTCCGCCGCTGTTACATAACATATATCATCTACAAATTCTATGCTTGTCACTGGATCAACATCTGGTGTCACTCATCATGATATTAAAGAGGGTAGGACTCAATACTGACCCTTGTGGAACTCCAGCTAGGTTCCTCCTGGCTACAGAGTACTTTTCTCCACATTAACCACAAATTCTCTATTTTTTAAAGAAATTTTCATTCCATGCTACTAATCTTCCAGCAGCTATTTTTGCTTATTTGTATAACAAAGTGCTTATAACTGTCTCATAAGCACTTTGCAAGTCAAAGAAGATGATCACCATGCGTAACTCTACAATTTACTAGGGATACTAATTTCCTATTCTAATCTTATTAGTTGATCTAGTGTGCTTTGCATTTTCCTGAAGCCACTCAGATTTTTACTTAGTTGTTCATTTTCTTTTATTATCCAGTACATACGTCTTAATACCACCTGTTCCATTAACTTGCCAAGACATGATAGTAGTGCGATTGGTCTGTAGGATTCCGGTTTTCTCCAGGTTTACCAGGTTTTAAGCAAGGCCAGATTAAACCTTTCCTCCATTCCATATATTTGGAGTACTTTACATATTTCCAACTTTTATTTATAAACCCTAATATTTGGGGTCATTTCTTTTATTTTTATAAACTGGTTGTGGATTTTATCTAGCCCTGTTGCATTTTCATTAGGTAGTTCTCTGGTACAGTCTTCCAGCTTAGCCATTGAGAATAGCTTGTTGTTTTCCCTAAATTCAGCATTGTTTTTTGAGTCCTCAATAAATTTAATAATTTCATTTTCATTTTCTACCAAAAATAATTATTTTGCAAAGTAAGGAAAATATATACTGATAGGTCCACGAATTCTAGCCAAGAGCTTCTTGACAGCATAAACATTTTGAGGTTGGCTTTGCTTCCGCTCGAGTCTTGACCCAACGTATCATACTGCACTGGGGTGTTGTTATTTTGTCTCCTACACCCGATAAATAATATGTTAAGGTGTAAAAAATTTTCATAGCGATGTTTAATTAAACTAATTTTGTCCTTCGATCAATACAATAATTTGTATGACACATTAAGTGGGCCTAAATTTGACATCTGATTTTCACACATAATTAGCCTAGGTCTATTTTCAGCAGTATACTCTCTCGGACACGTAATGTGAATGAATATTTAAATCGACAATATCTATATTAACCTGCTTTATTTAATTATTCCCGTTATTCTTTTTTTTTTTATTGGTAATGTTCTCCATTTTTCTTATCATTTTCATAATTGCTTAACAGACTTACCTATTCAAAGTTAAAAGTAATCATAAAAAAATCAAACAAATAAAATTCAGTCTTTTATATTTTATTGAATTCCTTGCATATCATCCTCTATCATCTGGACACATTGGAAAGCTGTGGGAGTCAAAACTGACAAATACATTAAGAAAGGCTTACTTTCATAAAAGCTTTCATGGGTTGATCTTTCTGTAGCTATCATTTCTTCTAAATAGAAATTAATTAAAATTAGTTTCACATATGGCTAGACCTACTACAATAAGCATATTATAAGTGGCTGATAGGATAAGAAATATGAAAGGTGACGTTCTCGTTTAAGTCTATTTCAAGAGTTTTTTTTAATTAAAACCAATTGCTTTAATCAGGGTTTGCTCTTTGACAGCTACAACAACCAGACAGGGTGTAACACGAGTGTATGCAAATATTTTGAAGAATGAAAGATAAAGTATCTTTGAACAGAAAATATTTTATAAACATGCATTTTAAGGCGTCCGTTGTCGGTGAGGGGAATTTTAAAATAACCGTTATCATTAGTGATGTTTTCATGCAATGGAGTTCGTAGCGAGAAGTTGGATCAAGTCGCCTAAGATGTGGAGGTGCCGTACAGGAGTGATGGAGGGATTAGGCTGAAGTTTAAAGTATCTCCCAATGAAATGTATTCTTTAGGTTTTGAAGAGAAAAAATGCATGCATCATTGAACCTGTTTCCCTCCCTATCCGTGGTAGGGTAAGCCTAACTGAATATCTCATCCATCAAAGGCAAGTTTGCTTATTCATTAGACTTACTCATTAGATACCTATCAAAGATTTCAAGTGTATTTTTAAAAATCTCTTCCTCTCCATCTAAACTATTCATCAAAAGCCAGTCATAGGCATAGAGCTAGTCATGATTCCTGGTTCAGCAATATCGCGATGAAGAGCTCAAATTCAAAATTCACAAATGAGTGTTGCTCAGCAACATTTACACTACTGTATTGTCTTGCTCTCTCGTGGTGCTTCGAGGAGTTCTAAACTTTGCCATTCTCTAAACAATTTGAGTCATCTATGTATTCTGGGTATATTAAGCTTTCTTGATATTTCTCTAACAGGAACTTGCAACAAATGCAGTGAAATAATTGTCTCTTGCGCAGTGAGGGATGTTTCTTAGACCGATAAATGACACATTGACATTAAATTCCCGCGCACATAGCGACATCAAAAGCAATAGAGTGAGGTCGTATGGTTCACACTGTTAGGTTATAATTTTTTTTTATTTGAGAGCATTTTGTAAGTTTCCAATGTTTTCTGTAAAATTTAACAAATTAAATCGTTCAACTACATTCAACTTAATATTGAAATGATAATGTGAGGACTATGTTTATGCGAAATTGCTAGTGATAAGTGTCTCCTATCTATTTGGTAATGTATATCAGTGGTTGTGATATGACTTTTTATCACTTCGTTTCGTTCACATCAATTTTGCTATATGGAAAATAGTTTTACACAATAACATAACATGATGTTCTAAAGATATCAGTGACTGTTTTTAACATCATTACATAAGATTTCTTCCACCTTTGAAAAGAAATATAGATAAATAAGGCATGAATTGTGCATCAGGCAGGTGAACGAAAAATTATGAAACTCTGCCACCAGTTGTTTGAGCGTGTGTACAACAACTTGCCTGATGACCAAGAAGTTTGTGTGGCACAGGATAAAAAAGGATGTGCGGAGATGGGCAAAGAACTGCATACTATGCTAAACAAGCAAGATCAGCCGGCACATGGAATCAGGCATCGGAGACTTCCCTCAACCAAGAAGACAATTTGGGGACATTCATGTGGATGTCGTAGGACCTCTACCACAATCAGGGTGTGCCAGATACCTCCTAACAGTCATAGACCGATCTGCGAGATGGCCGGAAGTGACCTCAATGGCAGAAGCATCAACAAGCGCCTGTGCGGAAGCCCTACTATCAAGTTGGATGAGCCGTTTCAGTGTGCCAGACAACATAACTACGGACAGGGGATCGGCATTCCTGTCAGAACTCTGGGTCTCCCTGGCACACCTGATGGGGACAACACTCCACAGCACGATGTCATACAACCATGCGGCCAATGGAATGGTGGAAAGGGCCCACCGTTTGTTAAAACCAGCACTGATGTCACAGTGTACCGAGAAAAACTGGAAGGCGCAGCTGCCTTGGGTCTTGCTGGGACTTCGAACAGAACCAAAAGCAAACAGCAAAGAATCTCCTGCAGAAAAAGTCTGTGGAGAAGCACTGGCAGTACTGGGCGAGGGCTTCCCTAATGAACAGATGACCGAGATACAACCCTTGAAAGACTAAGGGAAATAGCAAAGGAGTTTGGGACCTGCCGAAAGACTTTCATGGACAGGACATATAACTACAGAACAGAAGGCCTAGGAAACTGTACACACGTCTTCCTGAGGGACGACACCCACTGCCCACCCCTTTCCAGACCATACAGAGGCCCATACTGTGTCATCATGAGAAACTCCAAGGCCTACCCCATCGATATCCACGGGTGGGAAACCTGGTTATCCGTCGACAGATTAAAGCTAGCCTTCCTGATGGATAACCAAACGCAGGAAGATATTGGCAGACATCCAAGAATTCCTCCACAAAATAAGACCTCAAGTGAAGAAACCAACATCCTGAGATGTGGATGAGGTTGTCCCAGGGCCTGGATAAGGACGACATCCTGGCAGGCCAGCTGGACGATTCAACAGTCGAGACCGCTCCAAAACTCAAATATCAGGAACTCAGGGACGGCCCCTGATACCGACAATGTCTCTAAAAATTAGTGCACGAATTTTCCAAGACATATTTTCCGCCCATCCATCTCTTTCCCGCTTGCAATGTAAGACCACATATAAGGCATATTGGCGGCTGCAGTGACGTGGTTGCTTTTTGTATGTACGCATTTATTAGTCATTGCCTCTCCTCCCTCATTGCTTAATCATAAAATGCTTGTTGTCTTATAAATTATATGAGAAACGAAGGAATGTTTCTTCCTTAAAGAAAATAAATTCTGACTAAAATGACTAACCCAATCCACTTGGGTATAAAACCACCTTTCACGTGGTTCTCGGCCTCTGTCTTTTAATTAGCAGGGTAGAGTTAACAACTCGTTCAGGTCTTGAACGTGGTGTGAGCTTGAGCATGGAGGGTGGTGATTGACCAGAATTTCACATAGTAAGTAATCGTCCCTTTTTGTAGCCATTGTTGGGCTAATTGAATTTGATCATTGCTGAGCTTGCTTAGTTTCTTCTTGGAAATGTGTTATCATTTATTTCATTAGAAGTGCAACTTGATTTTTTTAAATTGTTAGTGTTTTTGAGTGGTCGCATGGCCACATAGAATTGATCTAAGTTTAGGGTGCTGAGCCACCTAAGTCACATTTATTTACCTTTCTTTGTTATTTTAAATTAAGAGTTTAGTTTTATAATAAAAAAATGTTAAAATCAGACATGTTTACCTATCGAGTTGTCCTTGTGTACGGGCTGGAACCTGTCTATTAAGGTAGGGCTATCAGCCACACAATACCTGCCACGAACCTTGGTGAAAGTCACCACAACATTCGCAATATTGGTGGCCCTTCGGATAACTGGATAGCCCTAAGGATCCAGTCCCCAAGCAAAGACAGCTCGATTATGATATTCAACATGTCAATTCTTGGTCATTCGCAACTGCCCTCATGCCTCCCGCGTAGTGAACACATGGAAATAAAAATTTACCGTAGGCCAGTCGGACTGGTATCAATTTGTCCTCCAAGACGCTGCCCATCTGGCACCGGAGATATCATTTTGCTATTGTTTATCTCGGAGGGACCAACCTTGCGAGAGAAAGCGCCCATGAAGTTTGGGGCAAACTAAAGTCTTTATTGGAACGCATACAGTCGATCACTGTAACAGTGGCAGTGTGTAATGTGGAAGAACGACATTATCCAGCAGTGAACCACTTTGGAATAAACCCCTCAGAGTACCTCACAAGGGTTAAAAATTTCAATGCGCAGATACGAAGGTATTGTGCAAGGCATAGAAATCATGGCGTGAGACATATGCCAATGAACCCTGTAGCGTTCTGTGCAGGACGCATGTGTGACATCGTCCATTTCGATGAACAAGCGAGAACCGTTTTCTTGAATCGCATTATGAGACTGATCCGAGGCGAGCAGGCCCAACAAGTCAATCAAAGAAACTATGGGAGAGTCATTGCTGGGTATTGTGTTAGTATAATTTAACGTAACGAGAGCAGTTTCATTTCCTTAACCTTAGTTTGATTTGAACCCATCTTTCCCGTAGAGTAAAAGACCATTAACTTCCTGTATTGAAAATGGCGGCCGCAGTAGAAACCCAGATGGACTCCCTTGTAGTTCCTCTGACGGCGACGATCGCTTGAGCCCGAAGAAACCTGCTCGATTCACTCAACAGCAAGGTTTATCAGAATTTGTTGGAAAGAATCCAAGCTGACGAAAAACAGATACAGATACGAACACTGTATGTGTCCCATGCAGTTAAATTAGAATCCTTTGAGAGTAAAGTTGTTAATGTCCTGGAAGATGCAGTCGTATCGGCACGTTGACTAGCGTAATGCAGCCAACAACACGCTTACCGCGTCTTAAAGAGCTACCCCTACCCATGTTCAAAGGCGAAAAAAGTGAATTTGGCGCATTCACTGAATTGTTTGATGCTCTTGTGCATAATAGACCTGATTTAGACGATATCGCTAAGTATAACTATTTGTTAGGTACATTAGAAGGAGAGCCGCTTAAGGTCGTTCAATTCTTGAGCGTGACAGCTGCAAATTACCAAGTTGCCCGTGATTTGCTTGAAAAATATTACAGCAACCAGCAGCAGACACTAGTCATTCTGCATAGAAGGCTAGCTGATCTTTTTGTCCCCAAGTGCAATTATGTTCATCCCATGGCGTCAAAGGTAGCTGTAGTGGAGAAGTTCCCAACATCAACGAACGTCAAGGCCCTCCAAGAATTCATTGGGACGGTGAATTATTACTGAAGGTTCGTCTTGGACATTGCCCGCACCATGTGCCCTTTGGCCGAGGTCCTGAATAGCAAACCTAAGAAGCTGACATGGGGAGAAGACCAGCAGCTCACCTTCCCTTGAACCAAGTCTTCCCTCAGCAGGGCCACCACCCTGGGTCACCAGGACCCCAACGTGCCCCTGATGCTCACCACCAATGCCAGCAACATTGCGTGCGGCGCTATCCTGGAACAGCTGGTCAACGGAGTCCCCACACTGCTAGCCTTTTTCAGCAAGACGCTTAAACCTACCGAGACTTGCTACAGCACATTCGACCATGAGCTCCTTTCCATCTACCAGGCTGTCCGCCACTTCAAATATCTTCTGGAGGGCTTCCCCTTCACCATAAGGAAAGACCACCAGCTGCTGGTCCACGCCTTTGTCAAGGCAGGTAATGCCTGCTCTGCAAGGCAGCAATGTCATCTCGCGCCGGTCTCCGGGTTTGGATGCTGCATCGAGTACGTCCCCGGCGGAAGAAATCCCATAGCCGACACCCTCTTGAGGGTCAAGATTTGATTTGATTTGATTTGATTTATTAAAGATTATCTGGCGTTGCAGCTGCTAATGGTTATTGACGCCACTACAATGGAATCTATAAAGCATATGTATGGATATCCAGAGGAGCAAATACATTCATACGCTCATAAATACACACACGACAAAATTATTACCTTAATCTAAATTTAATAAAATAAAATTAATAAAGGAAAATCCCCATGATAAAAAAATTAATAATCGTAAAACCTATAAGCTTAAAAGATTAATAGTAAAAATTATATTTTATTTAAAATACCAATGGCATTAATAAAATTAAACAGGGCGCTTTCAGTAGAATCTGCCCCTAAAATGTTGGTAAGGGAAAAACCACCTTCAGTTCCCCTGCATCGTGGAGGAAAGTACCTCTCTCTCTCTCATCTGACAGACTGGGGCACTCAGCTATTAGGTTTCTGACTGTCAATGGTACCAAGCAGTCATTACAATAAGGCTGATGATCCCCACTCATCAGAAAGCCATGTGTCATTTTTGTATGACCTATTCTAAGCCAACTGAGTATTACTTCCCTTTGCCTAGTCATGTATGAATACTTCCAAGGAAAGATGGTGGTAGCTATTTTTTGGTTTTCTAGTTCACATGCAAATTTCCAGGAATCAAGGAATGCTGATTTAATGGCTGGATACATATCATTTGTAGGGAGTGCACACCTAGCTATATTTCTTTGGTTGACAGCTGTTTAGGTGAGTGATTCTGCTACTTCGTTTCCTACCTCACCATAATGTGCAGGGGACCAACAGAAAGATACTTTACTACCGCTTATCTTAAGCAACTGAAGCCACTCTAAAATTTCAATAATGATAGGATGTAATGAATTAAAATGACCAATAGCTTGCAAGACACTCAGTGAATTGCAACATATAACAAAGTGTTCTCATGAATGACAAACAATCTCTTTAAGGGCAGTTAGGATTGCATAACACTCTGCTGTAAAAATGGATGCCTGATCTGGCAGCCTTCCACTCTTATTAAAATTGTGAAATACAACTCCATAGCCAATGCCTGCATCAGACTTGGATCCATCTGTAAAAACTATGACTGAACCATCATGGACCGCCAAATGTTCTAAAAAGGAGATGCGCAGCATCGCAGCACTCACTTCTTCCTTGCTACCAGTGAAGAACCTGCAGTGCTCCACAGAAGGAAGATTCCAAGGGGGCACAATAGAATACTTAAATGGCCAGACTTTGACCTTTGGAATAGAACAATTTTCTAAATTTTTAAAACTCTGTATCCAAAAGGTTTTGGATAACGTGGATTATGTTCATAAAGGCTGAAATATTTATCATCAAAAACTGCTTTGCAAGTTAATGAGTCAGGAATCCTCTGGATTACATGCCAGTATCGAACAAGTGATATCTGACGACATGAATCCAGAGGCAGTTCCCCTGAATCTACCAAAAGGCTTGGGAATGGAGATGATTTAAAGGCACCACTTGCAATCTTTATTCCAGCATTATGTACCGAATCTAAAATATTTAGTTTTGATTTCGAGGCTGAAGAGTATACTTCACAACCATGTGCTAATTTTGATGTCACTATGGCTTTGTACAGGATCATTAGGTGATTCCTGACTGCTCCCCAAGATGTATGGGAAAGCACTCTTAAAACATTCAGAGCCTGCATACACCCAACTTTCACGTCTTTTAGGTGAGGTACCAAAGTCATTCTTTTGTCGAACAGTAATCCCAAAAGACTTGTCTCTTCCTTAAATATCCTCTGATCATATACGTAGAGGTCAGGATCAGGATGTATACTTTTAATGCGGCAGAAATTTATAGCAACAGTTTTCGATGTAGAGAACTTAAAACCCCCTTTTTCTGCCCATTAGACAATTTGGTTAATGGCCAGCTGCATTTTTCTCTCAGCCACTGCCATTCGTGAGGCTGCAAACGATAGAGAGGTCATCAACAAGTGAGGGAAACATTATATCTTTAGGAATCACAGAAGCATGCCGTCAATGGACAAAGCAAACAGTGTCAAACTCAGGACACTTCCCTATGGAACTCCTTCTTCTTGGCTGTAAAGAGATGAAAATTCAATATGCGAGGCTTTCGTCTCCAGAAAATATCATGTATCAGTTTCCGACTTTAACCCTGAACCTTCGATTTTTTAGGAAAGCTTGGATGAATAATGGTAATTCTTCTCGGAATTCATAATCATGGAGTGTCTTCAAAATTCCATATCTCCAGGTTGTATTATAAGCTTTCTCCAGGTCAAAGAAAACTGATACATGCTAAAGCGCTCCACTGTGCCTTAGTCAGAGTGGTTTCAGATAAAACTTGGATGGAAGGGGTTGCTAAAAATTCCTGAACCTTGAACTGAGCCATTTTCCTCTAAGTTATCAACTTACAATTCAGTACAATATATGCAAGACAAAACTATATGGTCACTCTCCTAACAAAATATATCCCTAACACCACCAGTATATACTAGAGTGATAATGAAATCTGCTTTCCTGGGTCTCTGGGCACCATTAATACATGTTACAAAGTGCCAAGTATCTGGTTACTACGCTTACCATTCATTTATTGTTACCTCACAAAAGCCAGACACCTGAACCCTCATCACAGGTATTAAACGACTGAATATTCTAAAGGCAACAGTGATCCCTTAACAACTTACCAGTATTGCAGAAAATCAGACTAAGTTCATCAAAACAGGTGTGAGGTAATCTTGTAAGTAATTAAATTAATCAAAAGGCATGACTCCATCAACAACTTTAAAAGTCTAAGTATTTCCCTGATTTCAGAAGTCTAAGTACTTCCCTGGTTCTAAGTCACTTCAAGTAAATTGAAGGAAAGCAGATCAATTACCACTCTATGTTTCTACCTAACATAAATATAATCATAATTAAATGCAAATATACTGGTGTGAGAAAAAAAAAAAACTCATAAATTTTGAGTTTCATAATCAATTTTTGTATTTAAAATTTTTATGAGTTTTTTCAAGTAACAGTAATTTTCCCTGATATTGTGAATTTCACTTATAAATTTTGAGTTTCATAATCAATTTTTGTATTTAAAATTTTTATAAGTGAAATTCACAATATCAGGGAAAATTACTGTTACTTGAAAACAAAGTAAAGTTTAATTAATTCTTGAATCAATTAAGTAAAATTAAATCAAAATTAATTTATCACAAAATTCAAGAAAATTAATTCAATCAAAATTCAAAAGTGTTAGGCAATAATTGAAAATGTGAAATTAATTCACAAGTGCTAAACAATAATAAAACTTGAAAAGAATTCTAAGTAAATGCAAATTAATTCACAAGTGTTAAATTTAATTAATTGTGCAATGATTAAGCAATGAAAATAACTAAGTCAATTAAATTGTGAATGTAAATGAAAATACAGAAAAATTTGGACAGTATCAAAATAAAAAGGCACACTTCAACAAGAAAATGAAAAAATGCTCAAAATGAAACAAACACAAAACACAAAAATTTTGCAATGTGTAAAAGTGTAAATCTTTTCACTCAAAACATTGTAACCATCAGTTTTTACCAAACCACTGTTCCTATCAGTTATTAGTTAACCACTGTTCCTATCAGTTATTAGTTAACCACTGTTCCTATCCGTTATTAGTTATTTACCAAACCATCATAACCATTAGATATTAGTTGCAACTAATAAAAATATAACACACTTTACCTTTTTGGTATACCAACTTCTTTCTTTGCTGCAGTCTTGTTTTACACTTTCACAAAAACCAGGCGCCGTTACAACAACGTTTGTTCAGATTCCACAAAAAATCACTAAATAAACTCTAAGAAGTATCAAATATGAAATTCTCAAGTTACGAGTGACCAATTTTCGTTACGTTAATATAATCCTAAGGATGTCGAGAGAGAGAGAGAGTGATCTGAACACCTCGAGTATCTACGATCTAATCAAATTCTTCTCCCTTGCGGAAACTGGATAGGGGAGATGACACAAAACGTTTTTGGGCACAATTCTTCTAGAAGCTTCGAAATCTTACACAATTTTCATACAAAATGTGTAACCTGCAAGTGGCTTTGACAAAGACATACACGTATGAGTCCGGTCTGTTAAAAAAAAAAAAGACATGTACTCTACTCGATCGACCGAAGCAGAAGCCCTTATCACACATGATGACAGATTCCCAAAACACATTGAAGATTTGAGCTCGCTTATCAAACGTGTTGACAGATTAGGAAAGCAAACGGAGATCTCGCAGTTCCTCTAATCTCACAGTGCTGACATAATAGGGAAACAATCGTAGTTTCGAACGGACAAAGAAAATCTCTCACTTTTTACATTCTACATTATATATACATTCTTTTACATTATGTAATGAGAAATCTGAACACACATTTTAAAACATCCTATCTCTAAGCTGAAAAAATGTTGCACAATTCTACATAACAGTTTATACATTCTCAGAGGGAATATATGCATTTTGAAAGTAGCAATATATATATATATATATATATATATATATATATATTATATATATATATATATATATATATATATATATATATCTCTTAAGAGGTGAAAAGAGGGGGAATGGCTAATACTATGTTTAAAGTGTTTTAAATATTATTATAATAAAGTCACATAGCTCTACTCGCCTAGAGACAAGGGGTGGTACGCTGCAAAGTTCACATGGAGAAAAAGGTATTTGCTGAACAAGCAACTTGTCTCAGAGGTCGTTCCCCGTTTGCGAGGCATGTGCATTCGTTTGTACGTGTATTACAGGCCTACTGGTTCAGGGTACTTGTGGAAGACGCATTCTTTGTGCAAAAGAGATAACAAGTGGTTGCTCAGAGTGTCGGGAGAAAACGCCCATCGAAAAGGTAGGACATGTTCCATAAAAACTTAGAAAAACTGTTACCTTTTGGAAAAGAGAGAGAAGTGTGAAAATATTCTCTTTACGTAAATACTTTGAAAAGAGTGACTTGGGGTGTCCTATATAAACTATTATCTTTATTACAGATGGGTCCGATTCCATGGTTGATTAGGAACGGGATTCTCTAACTGACTAATACTAGACAATGTGACTTTTTGGGGTTTGAGAGTGTAACCTTAGTCAGGAGGGTAGAATGTTATCTTATGGGTTTATTTATGGGTAGATTTGGGTGTTTATGCCATTATGACTTGTTAATCATTTTGTTCTTTGTTATAACCAATTGCTTTGGGAAATAAATGATATTTTTTATATTTACGCAGTCTTAATAAGCCTCGTGACATCTTACAGACAGGGCACCGTTGGCAACAGGTAAGAGTTCCCAGTTTGTGTAGTTTAGGGTGGGAATAAGGGTGTGGGGGGGGGCTACATATATATATATTATATATATAGATATATATATATATATATATATATATATATATATCTATTATATATATATATTATAGATATATATATATATATATAATATTATATATATATATATATATATATATATATATATATATATATATATATATATATATATATATATACACACACACATACATACTTACACATAAGGGCCGGAGCTGAGGCTCAGAGAAGATATATCCTGAAGGAAGTAGTAGGGAAAGGCATCCTCATCTTTTAACAGTTTATTCAAATGCTGACGTTTCACGACGAATTCCAAGTCGCATTTTCAAGGCTAAAAATATATAAAATTGCGAACATTAATAATAATTTTGATTTAATTTATATTAAAAATGTAATGGCAACAGCTCACAATAAAGTAAAAAGTTAAAATTCAAAGGTACCTTCAAAGGCAAACAAATTACAAGTACACTGCACTAAAATCTTAAAAACACCTACCTATACAAAAGAAAGAGTAAGATTAACAGAAATAAGTAAAAACAGAGTGGGGCAAACCAGCTGCCCCAAACTACACTATGAATAATTTTACAGAGGACGCTTGGGTGTTTAACGATGTGACTGTCTTTTTGATAATTATAGATTCTAAAATAGTCAGGTCGTTGTTGTTCCGCAGTTGGCCCAAGATAGAAAAATCCTTGCTGTCAATATAGGTTTTACATGTTTTTGAATGATTATGTGTATTGGATTGTTCCGGATTCGATAACCTACTACCTGCTCTATGGCTTATGCCCCTGTGGGAATCTATTCGAACCTTCAACAGCCTCTTCGTGCATCCCACGTATGTCCCGTGATCACATCTCGGGCAAGTGTATTTATATACGACACTGGACGAAAGCAGAGGACTGAGTCGGTCTTTGACTCTAAACAGAGATCCAATAGTTAAGGGATTTTTGGGGATAATTTACAAGTCCACAGCCGGAAACCTCTTTTGAATAATGGATGTGCATGCTCTCCTGACACAGTAGATACAGTTGTTGAATGCACCATATTTTCATTTGGCAGTTTGTTTAGAGACCTGAAAAAAAGTCGTGAAGGAAAACAATTATTATTAAAATATCTCACCAGAAAGGATATTTCGTCGTGAAAGCTCATCCAATTTGATGAGTAAGTATAAGCTCTATGTTGGAGGGTTAAAATAGAGTTCCGTTTAAAATTAAAGAAACACGAACTGTAAAAATTCATTCTCAAACCCGCAAATGTGTTTTTTCTATACACACCTGTGTAAAAACCTGAGTCACTTCTGGAAACAATAAGATCAAGGAGGAGCGTATAATGGATGAATGTCCCATCAAGTTCCTTCCCCTATTTTATCGGATATTTGTTGACACACGTTCGCCCTGTTTCGTTATGAATGCCATGCAGAGTCCTTTCTGGAGTTCGTAACCGACAACATCCAAACATAAGGCTCACTATGGAGAAAGAGGTAAATAACAGGCCTCCCTTCCTTGATCTTATTGTTTCCAGAAGTGACTCAGGTTTTTACACAGGTCTGTATAGAAAAAACACATTTATGGGTTTGGGAATGAATTTTTACAGTTCATGTTTCCTTAATTTTAAACGGAACTTTCGTGATTCCATTATACACACACACACACATATACATATATATGTATATATATACACACATATATACAGATATATATATATATATATATATATAGATATATATATCTATATATATATATATATATATATATATATATATATATATATATATATATATGTATATATATCTATCTATATATATATATATTATATATATATATATATATATATATATATATATATATATATATATATATATATATATATATATATATATAGATATATATATATATATATATATATATATATATATATATATATATATATATATACGATATATATAATATATATCTATATATGTATATAATATATATATAAGATATATATATATATATATATATATATATATAATATATATATATAGTACATATATGTATATATATATATATATATATATATATATATATATATATGTACATAATTATATGTATATATATATGTAATATATTATATATACATATATATATACATAATATATTATAAATAAAGGTTTTTTTGCCACGAAGGAAAAAATGAAAAAGCGAGATAGCCAAATACTTTCGGTCCTGTTCGGACCCTTTACTGTTGCTATTAATGAAAAAGAAATGCCAAAAAATGTACTTGGCTTACCTTATTTTCGTGGATTTGAAACCATAAAATTAATATTTAAATCGTTTAATGTTAATGTAGTGTTCTCTTATAACAATACCTTTAAAGATATGCTAATTAAGAATAGTCCCATAACAAATAACAACATCATTTACAAAATTCCTTGTAAGGATTGCCCATCGTTTTACGTTGGTCAGTCAAGTAAAAATTTATGTGTACGTATAAAGCAGCATATGTATTCAGTTAGAACAGCCCAGACTTCAAATGCACTGTTTATCCATCTGAGTGAAAAATCTCATTGTATTAATTGGGGTGATACCTCGCTAATTCCTAGATCTAATGATTATGTTTCAAGAAATTTACTGGAATATGCAATTATACAAATCACTAATAAAAACTACCTAAATCTTAGTCTGGGAATGTACCATTTGGACCCATATATTTGTAAGATGTTTATGAAGGACCTTAAAATAAATGATCAACTAATAAATTAGTCCCACATGTATATAGTTATTATTTCTCTCTCTCTCTCTCTCTCTCTCTCTCTCTCTCTCTCTCTCTCTCTCTCTGGTTCGATATTTTCTCTCCCTCTTATCTTGCTCGATCTATATATATATATATATATATATATATATATATATATATTTTCTTTTGTCTTTTCATTAATAATAATTTTTGGGGGAAAATTTGTGTAAAAATTCATGATATTAAATTGTATATGCTCCCGTGTTTTTTCAAAATGTACTGTTTTCTGGGAGACTCACTTGTTTACTGCGTGTATCCTTCAAAGTGGGGCTACCCTCAGGCGGCTCCTCCTTTCTGTAGAGTGAAAATCGCCCTTATTGCTTGCTAATCTTGTATGTCAGTTTGTATATTAAGCTTTCTTTTGACTATGCTGTTCTCTGTAAAATCAGTTTGCTTCAGTAAAGGGTCCGAACAGGACCGAAAGTACTTGACTATCTCGCTTTTTCATTTTTTCCTTTGTGGCAAACAAAAAAACCTTTATTTATACATAGCATCACGTTTTATATACTTCTTGATCAAGTTTATTCAACATAATATATATATACAATAATATATATATGA
>NC_061087.1:51790646-51915646 GCF_015104395.2 Macrobrachium nipponense
AGGGCTAAAGCCCAGGCACTGGGGTCAAGAAGGCCATTCAGCGCCGTTATGAAGATTAAATAAATTGAATTATGGTATATGAATGAATGACTAAGTGAAAGAAATGATTAATAAAATTAGATGTAACCAATAAAAAAATAAAAAATATGAAGTTTAATGAATGGCGTAATATATTTTAAAAATAGTTTAATGTCTTCAAAAATCTGTATGATATGATATATAAATAATTACCTAAGTGTTATTAAAAATTTGTATACACTTTAGAAAGGAGCTGAAAGCATAAGTATCTGCTTCATCTCCCAAGATATTCGAGAGGGATTTACCCTGGAAGTGTCTTTCCCTTTGGTTAAAATATCTGGGGCAAACCATCAGAATGTGCTCCACTGTTAGTATCTCGTCACAGTAAGTACACACTGGTGGGCTGCTTCCTTCTAAAATAAACTGATGGGTTAAATGAGTGTGCCCAATCCTTAATCTCGTTAAAATAATCTCTGCTCGTCTGTCAAGCTGGAATGACGAAGGCCACGGCAGTATATTTTCCTAATATTTCTATGCTTATTATTATTGGCAAGAAGAGAAGAAGTCCACCTTTCTTGCCATTTACTTAGTACATAAGGCCTAATAGGACCTTTCAGGGCTGTATGAGGCACTTTCCTGAAAGTTGTTTCGCGTAAAACATTAGCAGCTTTCGCTTCCCTGTCTGCAGTCTCGTTTCCGTGAATCCCCACGTGAGAAGGGACCCAACAGAAAGAGACTGACGCAAATAATATATACGAAAAGGCGACTCTTGAACTTTTTGAATTAATGGATGAAAGCTGTTAAATTTTCAATAGCTTCTAAAGTGCATCTAGAATCCGAGTATATGACATAATTAGTGTCAATACTTTGAAGAACTAGATCAAAGGCAGAGAATACAGCTGTTAATTCGGCAGTAAATATTGATGCACAGTCAGGTAATTTAGCTGCATATGCTGTATCACTAAGGATAGCACACCCAACACCACTATCCGACTTTGATCCATCTGTAAAGACCTTCACATAATTAGCAAGGGTAACGTCGTGCACTAAGAATTTGCCCCTAATCTCTTCTTCAGTGCAGCCCTTTTTGTTAAATGATTTCTTGCATACTAATGCTTCTGGAATAAGCCATGGAGGATTTATAGGATGTTTTACTTCCAGAACTTTCTGGGATTTGAGGTGGTTATCCATAAAATCCTCAATTCAGTCGAATTTGGAATGGTTTAGAAGCTCTTTTGACAGAGAAATTCTGCGAGTCTGTTTCCTTGAGTATTTGAAAGGAGGGATTTTGTGAGCACTTTTCATTCTAGCCACATATCGCAACCCTAGCTCTTGCCTTCTTAGATCGAGGAGAAGATGATCTGTGTCGACATATATGCTGTCAACAGGAGAAGTTCTAAAAGCCCCTGAGCATATTCTCAACCACATGTTCTGAACAACATCCAATTCCCGTAGCTTGGTTTTACAAGCTAAGGAACAGATATGACAGCCATAGTCTAACTTGGAGCGACACAGAGAGTCATATAGCCTAAAAAGGGATTTCTTATCAGCCACCAAACTAAATCCAGAAACAACCTTCAAAATATTCAAAGATTGTTTAACATAATCTTTAAGACATTTATGTGGCTGGCCCATGCTAGTTTGTGGTCAATAATCATCCCCAAAAATTTTACTTTATTTTCATAAGGAATGATAGATCGTTTAAACTAAGTGTGGGAACTTCTTCCACACGCTGGCATCTGGTAAATTTTACTGCAACTGTTTTGGAAGAGGAGAATTCAAGACCAGTCTCATCACCCCACTTAGTAATTGCATTAATAGACCTTTGCAGATGTTTACATACTGTCAAGGAATTATATCCTGTGCAGTATATTGCAAGGTCATCGGCAAAAAGTGAGCATTTAACAGAAGGCAAGATTTTTTCAGCCACAATTTATTGACACTGAAAAGAGTGTTACACTTAAAACGCTTCCTTCGAGAACTTCCTCCTGCACAAAAGGTTGGGAGAAAGACTTTCCCACTTTTACCTTAAAAAACCTGTCTGTTAAAAAGGAATATATAAATCTGATAATTCTTCCACATATGCCCATCTTGTGCAATTGTTTCATGATGCCAATTCTCCAGGCAGTGTCATATGCTTTTTCGAGGTCAAAAAATACTCCGATGGTCTGACATTGTTTGGCGAATTCTTGCTGGATTTGGTTGGTCAGCCTCAGCAAAGGATCAAGGGTGGAGCTGTTTTTCCTGAAACCAAATTGAAATGGTGATATTAATCCTTTAGTTTCTAAGTCCCAAACTAGTCTAGTATTTATCATTTTCTCCATCAGCTTACACACACAGCTGGCTAAACCACGTTTGTAGATTAATTTAGACTGAAGAGAGCCACTAGTTTTGTAATGTCTGTAACACTTCCTAGTAACTTTCCTCAGATTACCACAAGTCTTATTCCACCAGGGAACTGCAGGTCTAAGAGGTTTACCTTTTGTTTTGGGAATCGAGCCTTCAGCACTCTTCAGAGTAGATTCAATAAAGTAATCATAAGCATCTAGATGAGAATGAAGTGACTCAAACTCCCTACTTTACTGAATTTATCCCAGTCTGCATCCTCTACCTTTCACTTCGGTAAAACTTCAGATGGACCATTAACAGCATATTTTAAATGGATCGGGTAATGATCACTCCTATTTAAATTTCCGTTAACACACCAACTAAAATCAAGGTGGATACTTGTTGAAGAGATACTAAGGTTCATTGCAGAGAAATGATGATCATGAAAGCTGTGGAAAGTCATTGACCCATTATTACATAAGGTAACATCATTCCTATCAATTAGGTCTTCAATTAATTTCCCTTTACTGTCTAAAACCGACTTCCCCAAAGGGGGTTGTGGGCATCAAAATCTCCTAGGATAAGTAAAGGAGCTGGAAGTTGGTTAATTAAGGATTGAATATCTTCACTGTTAAAAGCAAGATCTGGTGGAAGGTATAAGGAGCAGACTGTTATCCTCTTTTCCAAGATGACTGAAATAGCAACAGCTTGTAGAGTTGTATTTAATTGTATTGTGGAGTGCTGTAGATATTTAACAATAACTGCAGCACCTTCATGGGCCTGACCATCAATTGGGGGAGAAGAGTTAAATATTGAATAATTTAGTCCAGGATTATAAGGAGAGTTACCTAACATTGTCTCCTGCAGGCATATAATCCCTGGATTGGATTCATGAATTAAGACTTTAAGGTCTTCTGTACGGGCTCTGAGACCTTTACAGTTCCACTGAAGGATATCGAACATGAATGTTAAGGTGGTAAAATGTGCTACTTCCCACTCCTTGGAGGGGAAGTACTGTTACTAGTGTGGAGAGGAAATTTCTACTTTATAAGTGATTGTTTCTTTAATCCCTTTTTGTTTGAGTTGGAATTTAGGGTTTTTGGCTGACCATATTTCTGGTTATGATACTGATCAGAATTTGTACTGTGATTCTGTGAATCACTAAGTTCATTTGTCTTAGGGCAGCAAGACTGATCAGAATTCACATGTTTTTGGGCTGAAACTGCTTTTGGAACCACCTTTCTAGGAAGAGAGATCTCTTCCAAAACACTGAATCCATTTGAGGTTTTTTTATTTTAAAGCTACCATTATTTGGGGATGTATTCCTTGTGCGCTTCTTGGTGGTTGTAATTATAGTTTTGTTTTCATTTTTGTTTGTGGCTGTGACAATTGATGGCTCCGAATTGGTTCTATGTAATTGGGCTTGCCCCTTTGTCTTATTCTTGTAAAAAGTATTTTTGTAAAATCTTCCCGAATTATTAATTGATTTTGGCTCCCTTTTTTGGAGGTGAGCCTGCAACTATCATACTAGTCACCTTTGTATCGACTTTGGGAGGTGAGTTTTCTGTGCTTCTGGTAGTACAATTTTTGGTGTTGGACTCCAAGGCACTAGCTGATGAAAATTTCTGGACAGATTGGGGATTTTCATTATTTACAGTCCGTGGAGTAGCAGCTGTGTGATATGATGCCTACTTTCAGATGCAGTAATTAGTTGCCTTACATTGCTGGAATTTTTCATAAGTTTTATTACTGAAGCATAGGTAGAGTTGGCACTTTTGTTTGCCCCCATTATCACACGCTTTGCTTCGCTAATGCAGATATGTTCATTATCAGCCACTGCCAATACTTCTTCTTCAGATCTATATTTGAGGCAGGCCCTAGAGTTTGGAGAGTGATCACCCTTACATTGAAAACAGTATTGGGCTGCTACACACTCGTCAAAATTATCATGCTCCTCAGAGCATACAGAACATCTTTTGTTGTTTTCACACGAGTTTTGAATGTGGTCATATTCAAAACATTTGTGACACTGTTTTGGATTTCTTTTATATTTCTTAACCTACATCTTCTCATGGCCAACAATGATAGAATCAGGTAGGTAATTTGAGGAGAGGTTAAAAGGATAACTGCATCCCCTCCTAGTTTTTTTACATGAGATACACAAGGAGGACATCGATCGAAAATCTCCTCCTCTTCAAAAACATGCAGATCTTTTGAGTATACTACCCCTTTCAGTGTGTTAAAAGAATCTTTGTGATGCAATACATTCGATATTTCCACTTTCAGGAGGTTTAAAATTAGATAGCAAAATTGTTTGGGTTTCATTACCAGCTTTTATTAGCAAGTTCTTTCCATAACGTTTTAAATTTCCAATGGGAATGGAACCTACATACATTCAGCAGCCTTTATAAAAATTTTTCCTCCCTCCTTGTAGCTAGCAACATGCCATATAGGGTTAGGAAGCGCTCGGGTATGTGGGGCTGGTCCATGTTCTTCGTTCTTTTAAATTTTTCACTGAAAACACTTACGTGCTAAGAACTGAATCATTGAGAATGTGGCCATGGAGTCTTTTGTGTGCCTCACTCGCTTCCAAGGGTGAGGAAAATTTAACATAAGCAGAAAATGACTGCTTGTCTTTTTCTAGCAGTAATTTAATTCTTTCTGCTTTACCGAATTGTTTCATCCACTATACATACACTCATAATCTAATGACAAATTCATATTAGTGCAATGAAGGACTCTACTATTTGGATCAAATCCACTGTTTGGTTCTGTCCAACAGCCGAGCTCATATCTATGTTCATGCCAGAAGTCGTTGCCAGTGCCAGTAAATCGTCGGATCCAGGGGAGGGAAAACTAGTGATCAAGTCCATAAAAATTTGCCAGTTCGCACTCAGAAGTCCGAAAAGTGCACACCCAACACCCAAGAGCCCCGCCGAGACCCCAACAGCACATCAGAAAGGGAAACCCAGGCAGCTTCTAATGCCTAGACTCCCCTCCCCAACAAACCGCCAAGCCCACAAAGCAATCCCAGGATATTAAGCATGCACATACCAGACCAACTCACACAAACCGGCTCACCTACACACCCAAAACTGCTTGGTTTTATCAAGAAAGTATCATGGATCACTAAGGTATTTGCATTCTCCACCAATGGCACATTGAGAGTCGACTCCCAATAGTCCACCCCATACCCTACCCTTTCGGGATAGCATCAATATGCTTGCAGTGGCCAAGGTATAAGCCAATCCGCCTGCTGGGAGTTCTGCCCCTACTAATGGGGACTGACTCCCCACTCAAAACGTATAGGCGGGCTTCCGGACAGAAGCCAGGAGTCCCATCCCCAAACACCAGCCCCCCCTGGATTCCGATGGATGATCCCTGGAGATGGTTCCGCCCTCAAGATAACAATGGGAAAATCCCATCACTGTCTCTTAAGTCCAAACCATATTGGGTGGCGACTCAACCACCACAACACTCATAATTAGCTTTGAATGCAAACCCTTTCCAAAGCACGATCCCTTCTCAGACTCACCTAAGCAGTACAATTTTACAAAAAGTGGAAAATTCCACAAAATTACTCCAAAAAATACTAATACATGAGACTCTTGGACACAAAAGCTGGGAACAAATTCCATGGGTTCAAGAGCCCCCTCACCACGTCAAGGTGGTCTCACTTTGAGGGGGAGATTTCATATGGGTCATGATATAGTTTCCCATGTAGGTTTATTGCACCTCTTGGGTGTCATATATTTTGCATCAATTTTCCTTATTTTTTGCCAAATATCTTTAATAGATGTATTTGTTGACAAGCTTGATACATAATTTTTCCATGATAATATTTTCTTAGATATTACAAGTTTTCAAAATTTGGGATTATATTTGTTATAGAAAGGTTTAATATAATTGATTGTTATGTTGGTGACCACTATCTTGTACATTATATTTGTATGGTAGGGCAACTTGTTGAGGGCTTTGAGCCGTGTCTTAAGTCTGCTAAGGTTTCGACTTAATACGTGTTTGATTTTGCTTAAAGTTGCTAAGGTTGGAATCCACCATGGGACAGGGGATTTATTTGGGTGTGGCCTTGTTTTAGGTATGCGTTTATCAGCAACATTTATCATGAAATCCGTGAAGAATTCACATATTGTATTGTGGTTTTGGTAATGCGGAAATGGTGGTATATTTCTGTTATGTAGATTGTAAATGTCCCAATCTGCTTTTTGGAAATTATATTTTACAGGTGGCAATATTAAATTATTATTTAATATTAGACTATGGGGAAGTGATCATTGGCATACGAGTCATCCAGGACATTCCACTTAAGTCTTTCAGCTAAGTCGACTGAGCACAGCGATATATCTACTGAAGAAAGGGTTAAGTCGGTATTGGGGAAGTAAGTTGGCACATCAATTTCATTTAGGCAGCATAGGTCATGCTCCAATACGCATTTCTCTAAGTTTGTTCCTGGTGCGTCTGCAGGGTGACTTGTCCCAAAGGGGACTATGAGCGTTGAAATCTACTATAAGTAGAGTTTCATGTGAATTATTAATTAATGCTGGTAGATCACTGAAATTCGATCTAGAATTTGGTTGGATGTATAAGTTACAAATTGTGATCATATTTTTGTCTAGCATATATAATTTTATAGCTGTTATCTGGTATGATAAAGATGGTATGTTTACAAGTTCATAGGCGATACTATTATGAACATATATTGCTGTGCCTAGTTTTCCACAATCAGTTGGTGAATAACAAGCAATTTTGTACTGTCGAATATTTGTGGGGTTAGATCCTGTGTTGTAGGCATATACATATTGGGTTGTGGTCTCGTAGGATTCTTTGTAATACGTCTGGGCGAAGAGGCCATTTATATTCATTCCTTTGAATAATTATAATTATATTCCAATATTGGGAGGAATTGGTGTTAAATTCTGGAAATTGATTGCCGATTTTTCTTTGCCTCGAAGTTTATACGCATTTGAATTTATTTGTAGTTTTTAAATGGTTGTATTTGTATGTTGGTTATTAGACTCAGCAGTTGTTTGTTTTTTATAATTAAATATTAATATGTCTATTTTTTTATTTTATAATTTCCTTTTTGTATTTTAAGGATTTAGAACATAATTCGTTCTCATTTTGGTGTGTTAAAGGGCATTTCCTTAATTTAATCAAATTGTCTTTACAATTTCGTACTGTGTCCTCTGACTTGGTGGTCAGTTGGTTATTTATACTTACAAAGCAGTCATTACAACTAGAAGACGAAGCATGTTTGGTAATGTTAATTATTGGTTCAGAAGTATTTGATCTAGCTTTTGAAATTTCTGGTTTTGTAATTTTATTGGTCCTTTTCTATAGTGATAAGGACTGTTGGTTTGAGGGGTTATTTGTTTTGTTGTTGTTAATGGAATATTTGGGTCTTGTGGATGGTTGAGGAGTAATAGTTATATTTTGGTTTGGTTTAATGGTATGATTTTCATTACTATTATTTGTTGGGAATTGTAGAGTGAATAATTGATTCTTTATTGTCCAGATGTTGGCTGTTTGATTGGGATTGAGGGTAATTGTGTATTTCCACTTGTGATAAGGTTAGTACAATATCTTTTTTAAAATGTTCTCCTGGTGTAGTTGGAGTTTCTTTGGATTAATTGTAATTTTCAATATTCACTTTTTTCCCTAAGGTGGGGTTCGTTCCAGTATTCTTTTCTTTTTGTCAGTTCGATTATTATTATATTTTGACTCCTCTTCCATTGGAAGTTCTTTTCCATGGATATCTGAATTTTCCATGTTAATAGTGGTATTGGTGGGTATAATATCACTTTTCTTTTGAGTTGTAGAATTATTGGCATGAGAATTAGTTTCTATGCTTATATTATTTTGTTTGCTATTGTGCTGATTGATTTCTTGATTTTTAGTTACATTTGAAAAAGTGGGGCTTTCGGATGGATTATTAACTCCTCTTACTTTTAGATCGAGTCTGGCTTTTATGACTGACATTCCTGTCCTATTTATTAACAACTGAAGTTCTGTGTTGTATTGGTAAAATGAGCATTCTTTAGATTTTGCGTGATGGGATAGTCCACAATTTATACATTTTGGGTGGTTACAGTTCCAATTAGTGGTATGGTGGTTATCTGATGCTCAGACTGTACAGCCAGTTCCAAAAGCGGTGTCGCCCCGCCAGGCCTGGCTCGGAGAGATCATGCCCTTCTTGCCTGAAAGTGGCCCACGTTCAAACAACTGATACATAGAGTAGTTCGAATGGGAGGAGGAGCGAAATTACGGTAATCAGCCAAAGGAATGCATTAATGAATGAAATACTATATATGGACAAGAGAGAGAGAGAGATGAGAGAGGAGGAGGAGAGAGACGGATTTGAGAGAGAGAGACGAGAAGAAATCGAGGAGAAGAAAGAGAGAGAGGAGAGAAGGGGCCGGCGGGGGGCCGGGGTGGATGGTAGTAGAGTACCGAGGAACCCTGGTAACTGAAAAGATAAAATCATACAGTGTATGGAGCGAGAGAGAGAGAGAGAGCTTTTATTTCTGTTTAGTTAATTTGATGGGTATATTTGAGACCTGTTTTAAGAATATATTATCTTATATTTTTTAGAAAATAATTATTATGAAATCTTATCACATCGTATTATTTTAAATCGTTATCCTATTTTATAAAAAGCCTTAAATATTATTGGAACTGACTATCATATTAATATTGTTCAGACGGAAATATCATTTTTCATTACCCTATAAGCAGCTCTCTCGCTCTCTCTCTCTCTTTATCTGTTGTTCTGCCCTCCGTCTTATATCTCCTGGATCTACCATTTAAATAATGGTAAACGTTTGATATGTTATTTGGATGTGGCCAAGAATCACAAAACCGTAAATGGCTACTCCACCAACTTGTGCTTGGCTGCATCTATTTTTGCCCTAGATTGACTGGACTATAATTACCCGTATTACCATTAATATACGAATCTGGCCACAAAGATGTTACACACCAGGTTTTATACCGTGGGTTGTATGATTCATCAGTTTTGCAAGTGTAATATTTTATTAATCTATGCTAGGAACACATTACAGGATATGTTAATGTAGTACCACAGGATTTGTATTTGTTACATAGCTGAATTGAGTTACCAGTATTTGAGTGTGATGGGCCACTTGGTTCCGCCTCTCACAACCATCATGCTATATTTCTTATATTATATTATATTTATTATATTCTTTCTGAAACTCTTGGTGAAAATGAATTATTTGAAATGAAATGCAGTGAATTTGTGCATCGGTGCCTTAATATAAGATGGTGGGGAATAAAAGATGTATACTATTAACATATTATCTAATGTCTCAAATTATTGGGAGACAATCTTTAGACCTAGGCAGATCGGTCACGTCTTAGCTAACCTGCTCCCCGGCCCCCCCACCTCCCCGGCCCCCCCACCTCCCCAAACCCCACCCCAGCTCATGTCTGACACACCTTGTCGGTGTTCCCCCTCCAAGCTACTCAAGAAACCCATTACTTTCGATATCTCCTGTTCATTCTTTCTTTTACATATCCATGTTTTTAATTTTGATAATGAAATAATTGTAAATATTTGGAAAAAATAATGCCGTATGAAATACTGTCATCCGAGTATTGTTTTACCTTCCAAATAACATCCACCGGAACGATCTCATAATAACTGTAAGACCTTGGAACCCCGAAAGGTGGTGGTTAAAGGTGATGGGGGGCAGGTGACATTGGGTGACCTTTATGTAAGGCTTGACGGGGTTCGCGTATCTATATTTATAAGGTGGTGATGGTAATACCTTCACCGATAATAGTTAATATCAATGATTCTAACTCACCCTGACGACTGACACATATCTGTGTATGGTTACTGAGATCATCTTTATATATTTATTTATTAAAGGAAGGAGATTAACCATCTCAGTGAGTCAGGCTTGACTCCCACAGGGATGGCCCGAAAAATTTCGGGAGAAATATATATATATATATATATATACATATATATATATATATATATATATAATTTATAATATAAAAAATAGAACAAAAATATCTAAATTTTATTTATAATACCTATTTTTCATAAAAACATTAAAATCCTAAAAACAGAGAAACTCAGAATATAAATCTCGTTAAAATTACTTCAGTTTTCTTGCCATTTTGATTTGATGATTCCCATGGAGAAATTATTCGTTTTATTTGTTTCAATTAATTATTTTCCGATTCATCATTCCAAATTTCTTGCCATTTTTTAACCATAAAACTTCTTAAGTATAGTTACATAATCCTTGTCAGGAAGTTTAATACCGAGGTGTGGTAAATGTATGGCCGACTTAGCAGCGGCAACTGCTTTCTCATTACCGACAACACAACATGGGCCGGAATCCAGCATATTTCAATATTTACCCCGCGAGAATATAGTTGGTTGAGGAGCTCTTTAATTTGTAATATCAGTTGATTTCTGTGTGTAGCCTTTGAGGGCTTCTATGACACTTCTTGAATCGGAAAAAACAACAAATTTGAGATTCACCTTATCCTCAATTGTTTTAACCGTGTCAATTGACAATAAAATCGTTGATAGTTCAGAAGTAAATACTGATGCTTCACTAGGTAATGAGAGCCGACTTATTTTGTCTGTGGATACTGCAACACAGCCAATCTCCATTGAAGACTTAGAGCCATCAGTATATATATAGCATAGCGAGGTTCATTCCTCTGAATATGTTCCAAGGTATGCTGTGAATGGTGACTCGGAGTATAGTTATATCTTTTTGATAAATAAAAAATAATAGAGCATATTCTTGTTTTTTTTTTTTATGATCCAAGGAGGAAGAAAAAAGATTGTTGAATAAGATTAATTCTAATGTTTGTTGATTGTATTAGCCTATTCGCTCTAATTGGGAATGGTGGTTCATGACTGTTTATAAATACATCGCTTTGATTAAAGAGTTTCTTTGTTGGAAAATTGGTGGATAGGAGCTTCAATGCACTTCGCACTTTTACAAAGTCTCGATGTAAGGACAAAGGTGGCTCCCCACTTTCACATAAGACTGAGATATTAGGATGGATGGATGTATGATATTTAGGGCTAAAGCCCAGGCACTGGGGCCAAGAAGGCCATTCAGCGCCTTAATGAAGGTTAAATAAGTTGAATTATGGTAAATGAATTAGTGAAGGAAATTATTTATAAAATTAGATGTGACTAATAAATAAATTAAAAATATGAATTTCAATGAATGGAGTAATATATATTAAAAATAGTTTATTGTCTTAAAAATCTGTATATGATATATAAAAATTTATCTAAATATTAAAAATTTCTATACACTTTAAAAAGGAGATGAGAGCAGAAATGTCTGCTTCATCTCCCAAGATATTTGAGAGGGATTTACCCTGGAAATATCTTTCCCTTTGGTTAAAATATCTGGGGCAAACCATCAGAATGTGCTCCACTGTTAGTATCTCGTCACAGTAAGTACACACTGGTGGGCTGCTTCCTTCTAAAATAAACTGATGGGTTAAATAAGTGTGCCCAATCATTAACCTCGTTAAAATAACAACTGCTCGTCTGTCAAGCTAGAATGACGAAGGCCATGGCTGTATATTTTTCCTAATACTTCTATACTTACTGTTATTGGCAAGAAGAGGAGAAGTCCACCTTTCTTGTCATTTACTTAATACATAAGACCTAATAGGACCTTTTAGGTCTGTATGAGGCACTTTCCTGAAGGTTGTTTCTGGCAAAGTGCTAGCAGCTTTTGCTTCCCTGTCTGCAGTCTCGTTTCCGTGAATCCCCACGTGAGAAGGGACCCAACAGAAAGAGACTGACTTACGCAGACAATATATACGAAAAAGCGACTCCTGAAGTTTCTGGATTAACGGATGAAAGCTATTAAATCTTTTGATAGCTTCTAAAGTGCTTTTAGAATCCGAGTATATGACAAAATTAGTGTCACTACTTTGAAGAACTAAATCATTCGGCAGTAAATATTGATGCAAAGTCGGGTAATTTTGCTGTATATGCTGTATCACCAAGGATAACAGCACCCAACACCACTATCAGACTTTGATCCATCTGTATAAATCTTCACATAATTGGCATGGGTAACGTCGTGCTCTAAGAATTTTCCCCTAATCTCTTCTTCAGTACAATCCTTCGTCTTATATGGTTTCTTGCATACTAATGCTTCTGGAATAAGCTATGGAGGATTTATAGAATGTTTTACCTCCAGGACTTTCTGGGATTTGAGATGGTTATCCCTAATATCCTCATTCAGTCGAATTTGGAATGGTTTAGAAGCTCTTTTGACAGAGAAATTCTGCGAGTCTGTTTCCTTAAGTACTTGAAGGGAGGGATTTTTGGGAGCACTTTTCATTCTAGCCACATACCGCAACCCTAGCTCTTGCCTTCTTAGATCAAGGGGAAGATGATCTGTGTCGACATACATGCTTTCAACAGGAGAAGTTCTAAAAGCCCCTGAGCATATTCTCAACCACATGTTCTGTACAACATCCAATTCCTTTAGCTATGTTTTACAAGCTGAGGAATAGATCTGACAGCCATAGTCTAGCTTGGAGCGACACAGTGAGTCATATAGCCTCAAAAGGGATTTTTTTATCAGCCCCCCAAACTAAAACCAGAAACAACCTTTAAAATATTCAAAGATTTTTTCACATTAATCTTTAGGGCATTTATGTGGCTGGCCCATGCTAATTTGTGGTCAATAATCATCCCCAGAAATTTTACTTCACTTTCATAAGGAATGATAGATCCTTTTAAACTAAGTGTGGGAACTTCTTCCACACGCTGGCATCTGGTAAATCTTACTGCAACTCTTTTGGAAGAGGAGAATTTAAAACCTTTCTCATCAGCCCACTTAGTAATTGCGTTAATAGACCTTTGCAGATGTTTACATACTGACAATGAATCATATCCTGTGCAGTATATTGCAAGGTCATCAACAAAAAGTGAGCATTTAACAGGAGGCAAGATTTTTTCAACCACACTATTTATTGCCACTGAAAAGGGTGTTACACTTAAAACGCTTCCTTGGGGAACTCCTTCCTCCTGCACAAAAGGTTGGGAGAGAGACTTTCCCAATTTTACCTTAAAAAATCTGTCCGTTAAAAAGGAATATATAAATCTGATCATTCTTCACACATATGCCCATATTGTGCAATTTTTTCATGATGCCAATTCTCCAGGCAGTGTCATATGCTTTTTCGAGATAAAAAAATACTCCGATGGTCTGACATTGTTTGGCGAATCCTTGCTGGATTTGGTTTGTCAGCCTCGGCAACGGATCAAGGGTGGAGCGGTTTTTCCTGAAACCAAATTGAAATGGTGATATTAATCCTTTAGTTTCTAAGTGCCAAACTAGTCTAGTATCTATCATTTTCTCCATCAGCTTACACACAGCTGGTTAGAGCTATTAGCCTATAGCTGATGGCTAGGGAAGCATATTTATTAGGCTTTTTAACTGGAACAACTATGGATATTTTCCAGTCGTTGGGTAAAATTCCAGTTTCCCATATTTTGTTAATAATCTTCCGTAAATATTTTTTGGCATCGTCTGGGAGGTGTTTAAGCATTTCATATGTGATTGTATCCTCACCTGGAGTTGTGGATTCACTAGAGGAGAGCGCCTCCCGTAATTCTCTCAAGGAAAACCTGTAGTTGTATGGTTCAGATTTTCCTGAATCAAATTCCAGAATCATTTCAGAATTCCTAATTTTTTGAAATTCTCGAGAATAATTCTTGGCGCTGGAAACTTCAGAAAAGTGTTTTTCTAGCTCATTGGCAACTTCAGTGGGCTCTGTGATCAGAGTGTCCTTTATTTTTAGTGAGGGTAATGGTGACGCAACAAATTTCCCACTCAGTTTCCTTATTTTGCGCCACACCACTTTCAGTGGAGTCTTTGAGTTTATTCCATTAATATAGTAAAGCCAACTTACTCTTTTGGCTCTCTTATAAAAGCGCCGTTGCTTGGCTAAAGCACGCTTGTAGATTAATTTAGACTGAGGAGAACTACTAGTTTTGTAACGTCTGTAACAATTCCTAGTAACTTTCCTAAGAATACCACAAGTCTTATTCCACCATGGAACTGCAGGTCTACGAGGTTTACCTTTTGTTTTGGGAATTGAGCCTTCAGCACTCTTCAGAGTAGATTCAATAAAGTAATCATAAGCATCTAGATGAGAATGAAATGACTCAAACTCCCTATCTAGTATGATGCCCTTACTGAATTTATCCCAATCTGCCTCCTCTACCTTCCACTTCGGTAAAACTTCAGATGGACCATTCACAGCATATTTCAAATGGATCGGGTAATGATCACTCCCATTTAAATTCTTGTTAACACACCAACTAAAATCAAGGTGGATACTTGTTGAAGAGATACTAAGGTCCAGTGTAGAGAAATGATGATCATGAATGCTGTGGAAAGTCATTGACCCATTATTATTTAGGATAACATCATTCCTATCAATAACATCTTCAATTAATTTCCCTTTACTGTCTAGAAACAGACTTCCCCAAAGGGGGTTGTGGGCATTAAAATCACCTAGGAGAAGTAAAGGAGCTGGAAGTTGGTTAATTAAGGACTCAATATCTTCACTGTTAAAAACAAGATCTGGTGGAAGGTATAAAGAGCAGACTGTTATCCTCTTTTCCAAGATGACTGAAATAGCAATAGCCTGTAGAGTTGTATTTAATTGTATTATGGTGTGCTTCAGAGCTTTATTAACAATAATTGCAGCACCTCCATGGGCTCGACCACAACTTGGGGGAGAGGAGTTAAATATTCAATAATTTAGTCCAGGATTATAAGGAGAGTTACCTAACATTGTCTCCTGCAGGCATATAATCCCTGGATTGAATTCATGAATTAAGACTTTAAGGACTTCTGCACGGGCTCTGAGACCTTTACAGTTCCACTGAAGGATATCGAACATGAATGTTAAGGTGGTAAAAAGTGCTACTTCCCACTCCTTAGAGGGGAAGTACTGTTCCTAGTGTGGAGAGGAAAGTTCTCCTTTATAAGTGATTGTTTCTTTAATCCCTTTTCATTTGAATTGGAATTTAGGGTTTTTGGCTGATCATATTTTTGGTATTAATTCTGATCAGAATTTCTACTGTGATTCTGCGAATCACAAGGCATGTCCTTTGTCTTAGGGCGGCAAGATTAATCAGAACTCATATGTTTTTGGGCTGAAACTGCTTTTGGAACCACCTTTCTAGGTGGAGAGATCTCTTCCAAAACACTGAACCCATTTGAGGTTTTTATTTTAAAGCCATCATAATTTGGGGATGGATTCCTTGTACGCTTCTTGGTGGTTGTAATTATAGTTTTGTTTTCATTTTTATTTGTGGCTGTGACAATTGATGGCTCTGAAGTAGCTCTATCTAATTGGGATTGGTACCTTGGCTTATTCTTGTTGGAAGTGTTTTTGGAACAGCTTCCTGAATTACTAATTGATTTTGGCTCCCTTTTTTTAGGAGGTGAGTCTGCAACTATCATATTAGTCACCTTTGTATTGACTTTGGTAGGTGAGTTTTCTGTACTTCTTGAAGTACAACTTTTAGTGTTGGACTCCAAGGCACTAGCAGATGAAAATTTCTCAACAGATTGGGGATTTTCATTATTTACAGTCCGTGGAGTAGCAGGTATGTGATGCCTATTATCAGATGCAGTTATTAGTTGCCTTACATTGCTGGAACTTTTCATAAGTTTTATTACTGAAGCATAGGTTGAGTTGGCACTTTTGTTTGCCCCCATTACCACACGCTTTGCTTCGCTAATGCTGACATGTTCATTGTCAGCCACTGCCAATACATCTTCAAATCTGTATCTAAGGGAAGTCCTAGAATTTGGAGAGTGATCACCCTTACATTGAAAACAGTATTGGGCTGCTACACACAAATCAAAGTTATCATGCTCCGCAGAGCACTCAGAGCATCTTTTGTTGTTTTCACAAGAGTTTTGAATGTGCCATATTCAAAACATTTGCGACACTGTTTAGGATTTCTTTTATATCTTTTAACCTGCATCCTCTCATGGCCAACAATGATAGTATCAGGTAGGTAACGGGAGGAGAAGTTTAAAAGGATAGCTGCATCCCCTCCAAGTTTTTTTACGTGAGATACACAAGGAGGACATCGATGGAGAATCTCCTCCTCTTCAAAAATAGGCAGGTCTTTTGAGTATACTACCCCTTACATTCGATATTTCCACTTTCAGGAGGTTTAAAATTCTATAGCAAAATTGCTTGGGTTTCATTACCAGCTTTTATTAGCAAGTTCTTTCCATAACGCTTCAAGTTTCCAATGGGAATGGAACCTACCTTGCTCTCGATACATTCAGCAGCCTTTATAAAAAATTTTCCTCCCTCCTTGTAGCTAGCAACATGCCATATAGGGGTAGGAAGCGCTCTGGTACGTGGGGCTGGTCCATGTTCTTCGTTCTTAGGGATAAAATAAAATGTCTCATCATTTTAATTTTTCACTGAAAACACTTTCGTGCTAAGAACCGAATCATTAAGAATGTGGCCATGGAGTCTTTGTTGTGCCTCACTAGCTCCCAAGGGTGAGCAAAATTTAACATAAGCAGAAAATGACTGCTTGTCTTTTTCCAGAACTAATTTAATTCTTTCCACTTTACCAAATTGTTTCATTACACTGTACAAACACTCATAATCTAATGACAAGTTTATATTAGTGCAATGAAGGACTCTATTATTAGGATCAAATCCACCAGATTTACTAACACCCTGGTGTCTCAGTGTTTGGTTCTGTCCGATAGTCGAGCTCATATCCATCTTCAAGCCAGAAGTCGTTGCCAGTGCCAGTAAGTCGTCGGATCCAGGGGAGGGAATACTTTGGTCCAAATCCATAGAATAATGCCGGTTCATATTCAAAGTCCAAAAAGTGCGCACCCAAAATCCAAGAGCCCCGCCGAGACCTCAACAGCACATCAGAAACCAAAACAACCTCTAATGCCCAAATTCCCCACCCCAACAAACTGTACAAGACCACAAAGCAATCCCAGGATACTAAGCACGCACACACCAGACCACCTCACACAAACCAGCTCACCTACACACCCAAAGCTGCTTGTTTTTATCAAGAAAGTATCGTGGATCAGTCAGGTATTCACATTCTCCACCAATGGCACAAATGAGAGTTGATTCCCAATAGTCCACCCCATACCCTACCCTTTCGGGATAGGATCAATATGCTTGCAGTGGCCCAGGTATAAGCCAATCCGCCTGCTGGGAGTTCTGCCCCCAACTAATGGGGACCGACTCCCCACTCCAAACGTACTGGTGGGCTTCCGGACAGAAGCCAGGAGTCCCATCCCCAAACACCAGCCCCCCCTGGATTCCGATGGGCTGATCCCTGGAGATGGTTCCGCCCTCAAGATGGCAATAGGAAAATCCCATCGCCATCTCTTAGGTCCAAACCATATCGGGTGGCGACTCAACCACCACAACACCCACAATTAGCTTCGAATGCAAACCCCTTCCAAAACACGATCCCTTCTCAGACTCACCTGAGCAGTAAAATTTAACAAAAGTGGAAAAATCCACATAATTAAACCGAAATGTTAGTAAAAAATATTACATGAAGGAGAAGGATGTAGTAAGAATGAAAAAATTGCAGAAAGAAAGAAAAGTTCTGACTAATTTAGTTGGATCAGCAGCAGGGCCCCAAGGACCAATGAGAGAGCAATCCCACCAGGCATCAGAGTCCCACGCCAAGGGGTCAGTATCTAGGGGGCTGAGATATTAGGGGAAGATCTAAATGTTCCACTACAAAGACTAAGGCCTCGAGTATATATTGGATCTAAAGACTTTAGGTAGCTTTAGATCCTTATCCATATATTGGGCTACCATAATCTATTCTAGATAAGACTAATGCTTCATAGATCATCAGTAGAGTTGGTCTCTTTGCTCGCCATATTGTATGAGGTTGAGAGCATTATTAAATTTAGATTTGATGTATGATATGTGGGCTTTCCAACTGAAGTGGGTATCAAATATTAGTCCCAGAAATTTTACCTTATCCTGGAATTGGATTTGAGCGTCGCGCAATGCGAGATTTATATCCTGGTTTTGCTTCCATCTGCTATTCTTGTAGAACATTATTGCTTGACTTTTTTCAGCTGAAAGTCTGGGGTTCAAACCTAGGAAAAAATTCAGCATGCAACATTCCCACGCATCCACAATGTGCTAAGGTCATGCAAAATACATGTAAGGATACCAGAGTATTTCTGGTATCCAGAATATGTCTGTCATGGATAGAAAATGTTATTAAATCAAGACTTAATGTGCAAATAGTAGAAGATGAAGAAGAAGAAGAGGAAGAGGAAAACAAAACAAATGACAGAAAAAAATAATGAAAACAAAGAACAAGACAAGAGTATGGATGCAGAGATACTCATAGATAATACATATGAGGCAATCAAGCAGCATACATACAAAGAAATAAATTATGACATGACAACACAAAATAAAATCCCGAAGAGGCTTTACCCAGATCTGCATACTGATGGGATAGAAAAAATGGAAAAGAAAGACAAAGTCTGCGACCTTTTGAAAAGAGGAAATTGCAGATTCTGTGAAAGATGTTACTACAAACATCCCAAGGTATGTCACAACTATGAAATCTGTGGTAAATGTGCATACCTAGACGGCTATGAGGATGAATGCAGAGATCTACATCCAAAAATATGCAAAAACATAAAAGGAGAAAAAGGATGTAAGTTCGACAAAAAACGTAAATATATGCACCCTGTAGCCATCAATCAAAATCAATTAAATAAAATAATCAATTAAATAATAAAATCCAAAATAGAAAAGAAACAAATAAAGAGAAGAACAAAGAACATGAGGTGAAGGAAAAAAGCAAGCCATCACCCCGATATGGAGTGTCAGCAAAGAATTTCCAAGCATCAGCTCCAAGATACAGTTCAAGAGATAAATACTGTATATACGATGCTAGGGGATGGTGCAGATATAGAAAAAATTGCAGATTCAGACACAAAATGAATAATTATGATGAAGGAAGATCAAATATTTTGGAAAAGTTGGATTTTTTAATGTCAGAATTTCTGGAAATGAAGAAAAGAACAACATACCAGAACAGGAAAGAAACATGGGAAAATCCTTATCATTACCCATATTAAATGAAGGAGAAAACACGCAAACCATCATAGTGATGAATGCGCAGGGTTTAGTTATGAGTAACTCAAAAAGAAAAATAGAGTACTTAGAAGAACTAACCCAAATTGAAAAGAAAATAGATATAATGAATATAAGTGAAACCTGGTATTCCCAAGAGACTGGGAATGATGATCAAATAAAAGGGTTCCAAACTTATAGATCAGATAGAAAAAATAGGAATGGGAAAGACAAAAACAAGGAAAAATATATGAGAAATATAGTAACTCAGAATGTGAACTAGTAGTGGAAGAATTTGAGTCTGAAAAATTAATGAATATAACTATATTCATTAATTTTTCAGACCCCCTAATACTAAGGAGTTTGACACAATAATAGAAAAATTGGATGATATATGTAGAAATCACAAGGCTGGACTATTCTCCTATCCGGAGACTTTAACTGGAAAGAACGAATTGGAGATTGCGGTTGTATTTATACATATAAAAAGAGAGTAATAGTAGTGCAGAAGATAAGAGGCAATTCGAAAAGCTATTAGATATGCTACCAGAATACAACATTCAACAAATAAATCACCTGCCAACAAGAAAGGAAAATACTTTAGACCTAGTATTTGTGAACCATGTGAATTATGTTAAAGAAATAATAGTTTATAATGCGAGTATTTCAGACCATAATGTCATAGAATTAACAGTCCATTCTAAAGCAAGTGAAAACAGAGATAAGCAAGAAATGAAAAAGTGGGAAGGATATGGAAAATACAATTTCTACAGTACAAATATAAAATGGTCAGAAATAAATGAAGAATTAAACAAAGATTGGGATAACATTTTCGTAAGTGATGATATACAGGTAAATACGGATATATTATATAAAATATTAGAGAAAATAGTGGATAAATATATACCGAAGAAGAAAAGTAAACATCAGTCAGGCATACCAAGAGACAGAAGGATCTTGTTCCAGAAAATCAGAAAGTGGAAAAAAGGTCTGGCAAAAGAAAAAAAATGCATGGAAAGTGATGGAACTAAAAAGTAAGATAGAAAATGCAGAACAAAAGATTATACAATCAAAAGAAAATGGAAAACGTGACTTGGAAGAAAAAACCCTAGTAAATATCAAGCAAAACCCAAAATTATTGTAATCGTATGCGAAAAAGATGAATAAAAGAAGAATAGAAATAGGCCCTCTAAGAATTGAAGGGAGATTAACGAATGAAAAAAAGGAAATATGCAACATATTGGCAGAAAGATATAAGAGAGAATTCACCCCTAGAATTGATAATGAAGCTAATGATACAGAAATAAGGGATGAAAATAGTGAATATTTATCAGATATAGATATTAATGAAGCCGATATTGTGCAGGCTATTAATGAAATTAAAAATGGGGCTGCAGCTGGGCCTGATGTGTCCCTGCTATTTAGTTAAAGAAAGTAGTTCATTCTATCGCAAAGCCACTTGCAATATTATTAAGACAAAGTGTAGATACAGGCAAGATTTATGATGAGCACAAATTACCATATATTACCCCTACTTTCAAAAGTGGATCAAGACTAGAGGCAAGTAATTATAGGCCTGTGAGTCTAACATCACATATTATGAAAGTGCAGGAAAGGGTAATGAAGAAAAATATTATGAAACATTTAATAAAAAATAAATTGTTTAATATAGGACAACATGGTTTTGTACCCGGAAAAAGTACACAAACCCAACTGTTAGTCCATCGTGAGAACTTATACAAAAATATGAAAAACGGAAATGAAACAGATGTGGTTTATCTAGACTTTGCAAAAGCTTTTGACAAGGTAGATCATAATATATTAGCGAAGAAAATTAGAAAACATAATATAGTGGACAAAGTAGGAAGATGGTTAAAATAATTTCTACACAACAGAAAACAGATAGTTATTGGAAACGATGAGAAATTGGATGAAGCTGAGGTAATTTCCGGTGTGCCACAAGGTACAGTGTTAGCTGCATTACTGTTTGTTATTATGATTGCAGACATAGACAGTAATGTTAAGGACTCGGTAGTGAGTAGTTTCGCGATGACACAAGAATAAGTAGTGAAATTACTTGTGATGAAGATAGGAACAAGCTACAAAGAGACCTTAACAAAGTATATAATTGGGCAGAGGTAAATAGGATGGTATATAACTCTGATAAATTTGAATCGATAAATTATGGAGACAGAGAAGGAAAGCTATATGCATATAAGGGACCTAATAATGAGACAATCACAAATAAGGAAGCAGTTAAAGACCTTGGTGTGATGTTGAATAGGAACATGTTATGCAATGATCAAATAGCAATTCTATTGGCAAAATGTAAAGCAAAAATGGGAATGTTGTTACGGCACTTCAAAACAAGAAAAGCTGAACACATGATTATGCTTTATAAAACGTATGTTCGTAGTCCACTTGAATATTGCAATATGATATGGTACCCACACTATCAAAAGGATATTGCACAAATAGAGAGTGTACAAAGGTCCTTTACAGCTAGAATAGAAGAAGTTAAGGATCTCGACTACTGGGAAAGACTACAATCTTTAAAATTATATAGTCTAGAAAGGAGAAGAGAACGCTACATGATAATTCAGGCATGGAAGCAGATAGAAGGAATTGCCGAAAACATCATGGAGCTAAAAATATCTGAAAGAGAAAGCAGAGGTAGATTAATAGTGCCCAAAACTATACCAGGAAAAATAAGGAAAGCACACAGGACATTAATCCACTACGCACCAGCATCGACAATGCAGCATCTATTCAGCTCATCTGAGGAATATATCAGGAGTGAGCGTAGATGTGTTTAAGAATAAGCTCGACAAATATCTAAGCTGCATCCTAGACCATCCAAGATTGGAAGATGCACTAGCAACCCTCTGGTAGACATTAGAGGTGCCTCACACTGAGGTAAGCCGCTCACCACGTCAAGGTGGTCCCAAATTGAGGGGGACATATTCAGTACAAACAGCATGAAGCACTGATTTAACAAGCACTCAATTTTATATAACTTAAAAGCCTGCAAAAATAAAAATAGCAAAATATTACAGCTCTGCTTGCCATATAGACAATCTTAATTATGTACCCATTAAGCACTGGAAAAAGCTCTGAACTTAATTCTAGCCACTGTCTTTGTAAATACACCAGACACGTTCTGTTCTGATGGAACATACTCAAGTTTTACACCACCATTCTGTACTTCTGATCTTATAAAATGATATTTCATATCGATGTGCTTGGACCTCTGATGCCGTACAGGATTGCTAGCAAGTGTAAGAGTACCCTGATTGTCATAATAAAGAGTAACTTTGCTGAATAAATCACATCCCATCATACTCTTCAACAATTTTAACAAAAACAACAGTCTGTTGCTTTTTACTCTTCCAACCTATCAAAGAACTATTTTTGGAAAGTCCAAAAACATATCCTGTGATACTATGGCAATCATCAGAATTACCCCAATCAGAATCATAAAAGCCAATCAACCATACATTATTTGACTTCTTTAAGTCAAACATTGATCGATGGTACCCTTCAGGTATCTCAATACATGCTTTGCCATGGTTAAATGAGTAAGAGTAGGTTTTGCCATGTACTGTGACAACTTATTTACTATATAACTGAGATCAAGTCTAGTTGCTGTCATAATATATATTAAACTGCCAACTATTTCTCTATACAATCTGGCATCAGCTAGTTCAGCATCTTCATCAGCAAATTTATTTATATCAACTTCACACATGGGGTTGACCTTGGCATACAATCTTGCATCTTAAATTTTTCTAACATATTTTCCACATACTTTAACTGATTGAATTTAATTGAATCATCATCACGTATAAACTTTAAACCTAGAAAACATGAAATTTCTCCTAAATTCTTCATTTAAATTGATTCAAGCATTTCTTTATCAACGAGAGTAGACATAGAACCTGAAGCAATTATAATATCATCAACCCAAATAATGATAACAGTAATTTCATCTCCACTGTGTCTTGTATATACACAAGGATCAGCAAATGGCAAGAGAAATTCTGTTCGATCAGACAGGAATACTGCAAACTATACTCTGTTTTTTTCCATTTGTCCACCTGCCTGTGGTGTTTGCGTATGGTAACACTGTGTCCCGGGCTTTAGATAGTTACGCTATGTGTAAGTTTTAGGTAAATAAAAGGATATCTGGGTGTACATTTGCAACTGAAAAGTGTTTCAATTAATAATTTACCGTATGAGAATTACACCATTAATATTCGAAATAAGATATTACTATTGTTGAATGTAAGCTGAATGTAACTATCTAAAGCCCGGGACGCAGTGTTACCATACAAAAACACCACAGGCGGGTGGACGGATGGAAAAAAACTGAGTATAGTATACCAATTTCGACCACTTTGTTGTCAGCCATATATATATGTAATGAAGCATCTCAGTGGCGTGGTTAGTATGGTGTTTGCTTCCCACCTCGGTGGTCGCGGGTTCGATTCTCGGCCATTCCATTGAGGAATGAGAGATGTGTATTTCTGGTGACAGAAGTTCACTCTCGACGTGGTTCAGAAGTCACGTAAAGCCGTTGGTCCCGTTGCTGAATAACTACTGATTCCATGCAACGTAAAAACACCATACAAACAAACATATACTTGCGTAATAATTTTTCATTATTTTTACCATTAAACACAAAATCTTGAATGCAATTAGCTATTGAATAGCTAATTGCATTCAAGTGCGGATAGATGTAATGTGTGCTGTAGGAGAGAAGGTCTCATGATAATCAATATCAGGTAACTGAGAATAGCCTTCCACTTCTCATTAACATCAGAATCAAATCTAACACTAAAAACCCAGTGAGCCCCGCACCCTTGACTTCCTACCTTCTGGTAAAGGAACTATAATTCAAAAGTATCACTCTCCCTTAAAGTAGTGCCAAAAAGGACAATTTTTGGAGGTTACAGCCTCTTGGTAAGTATTAGGTATATCAGTTAATGTACCACAATAATCAGCTGAGTAATCTATAGCATCATCAATGTTATCACCAACTATAAAATCATTTAGACCTAGGTTTACTGTGTTTCCTACTTGGATACCTACCAGACTTTGTTTCTGCTATTTCATCAAAACTCCCTTCTACAAAGGTAGGTAAATGATTTTGATCATTGGCATCTTCATTATCCCTGTTGTTTTCATCATTTTCATCCAGCACTACAGGCTCAGGTGTTTCTCTCAAAATAACATCGTCATGTGTTATATCAACAGGCTTACTTACCTCTTCAATATTACTGGTAAATCTTACACATCTCACTTTTTGAATTTCATCATATTCGGGAAAATAAACAAGATAAGTTTATCATAGCCAACAATAGTTCATTTCTTACTTCTGGCATCTAGTTTCTTGCTATTCTGCACATAACCATAACATGCTGTACAAAGATATGCATAATATTACTTATATACATTTGGTTTCTGACCAGTAGGCTAAACACTTCAAAAGGAGTTTTCTTAAGTCTATCATTATAACATCTGTTACGAATACACAGTACACATACAGCATATGTCCAAAAATATTTTGGCAATTTTAGACTCTTAACAACATACATCTGGACATTTCAAAAACTGAACGCCAAGCTCTTTCAATGGACCCATTTTGATGTGGTGAATAAGGTGCAGATTTTTCATGCTTATGAGAAGAGACTCAAATGCTGTGGAAATGAATTATGCACCGTTATCACTTTTGATACAATTAACAGAGCCAAATGGTGAACAATTTGCCAAAATTTTTTCAGAAAATATACCATAATTACACCAGAATAATCGTCAATAAAACCAAAAACATACTGAAAACCATCTTTAGCAGTAGGGTCAATAGGACCGGGCCGGCCAAATCACAATGTACAAGACCTAAAATAGAGTTTTGTCCCTTGCCTGGCTCTTTACTTCTATATCGAGTCATTTTACCTTCAATGCAAATACCACAATCAAATTCAGATTTATCAGAAATACTCATACCTTCAACTGCCTTGTTAAGTATAATAATGTCTCTCACATTACAATGACCTAGTATCTTATGCCATTCCTTTAACGAACAGGAGATACGGCTGCCGTACCAATATCCTGTGCCTTCCTTTATAAAGTATAAGAAGCATTCTTCAAATTATATACATCATGTAAAAAATACAATCTTCCATGTTTCTGTATGTTAACTTCAACACCTTTATTAACTAGTTTAGCAGAATTCTTATTAAATTTAATAGAGGCACCTTTGTCAGTAGCAGCTTGCACAGAAAAAATGTCTTGCTTAACCCTGGTTAATTAAATGATGGAACATACAATGTTTTCAAGAATACCATTTTGTGTAATTCCATTAGAATCTATCAAAAAAATACACGCAGTTCCCCTATTTAAGCTCCTCAGTGGCGTGGTTGGTATGGTGTTGGCGTACCACCTCGGTGGTCGTGAGTTCGACTCTCGGGCATTCCATTGAGGTGTGAGAGAAGAGTATTTCTGGGGATAGAAGTTCACTCTCGACGAGGTTCAGAAGTCATGTAAAGCCATTGGTCCCGTTGCTGATTAACCAATGGTTCCATGCAGCGTTAAAACACCATACAAACAAACAAAGCAATACTATTTACTTTACTTCCATCAGCTAACTCAGTTACATGATTCTCAGGATCAAAATTTTCATCAAAAGAAATAAACCTTGATATATCATTTACTATGTGGGTAGTAGCACCACAGTCTACCAAACATAGGTACCTTTCACGTTGTAAACACTGTTTACATCATTCTTTACACTTACTGTAAGTGCAAATGAATGGTTAGACTTAGGCCTATGTCCAGGCTGACTCTGAATGATCAACTGATTTTACAGTCATTTCTTTTTCTATACCACTGTGTCATGAGAATAACTTTTACAATTTTCACAATACCTCTTATTCTTTGAAAAACAATTAACAGCTTTATGTCCTGGTATACCACATTTAAAACAAGTCAGGCTACTAACTTGAACACTCTGGTTATCTTTAAATTTCCCACTTGGATTCTCTAGATTTAGAATCAATTTTCATAAAAGCATCATCTCTATTGGTACCTTCACTAAGCCTACATGCCTTTTCTGTTTCTTCAAATCTTTGCAAGGTTATCTTGAATTCACTGAATGTCAATTGTTTATCCTTCTGGGTTATCACTGTAGTAAAGGGCATGCATTCAAGTGGTACCTTTTAAATCCACGGCAGTCAATATGTTTCACTGATTACTTCCATTTTTTAAGACGTTGCTGTCGTTTCGGCCTTTATCATATAATCTAATCTGTGACTCCCTCATCCATAGCCTTCCTCAAGGAGGTTAGTTCAGTATACATACAACGAAATCCTAGGCTTCCCCTTGGATAAATAATGCTCCTCCAAAATGTTCAGTGCCTTTCGGCCATTATCCTTAGCATCACGAATAATCAAATATAGAATTTTTGTCATCCAAACATTGAACCAAAAGAATTTTACCAGCCACAATTTGTACTTGCTTTCATCACCATCAAATATAAGACGACTTGTGCTGGGGGCATAACCTGTTGTTACGGTGGTAATTATACTTCAAATATGAAGAAAGAAGGCGTAAATAAGGCGCAAAACTCTAGCTTAACGTCTGTCTAAGCAGGAGGATGGCTTGCTTCCAAGGAGATATACAAAACAGAAAACGTAAACAAGTGGGGGAACTTCAAATAATATATTTATTTACATAGTTTAAATAATAATAATATATATATATATATATATATATATATATAATATATATATATATATATATATATATATATATATATACATACATACATATACATACATACAACATACATACATACGGATACATACATACATATAATATATAATATATATATATATAATATATATATATATATATATATATATATAAGGAGCCCATAATAGCACCAAAATATTCAGGTAGAAGACAGAGACTGCTGTATCTGTCTTCTACCTGAAGAGAGAGACAGCAGTCTCTGAAATATAGTACTTTCTCTCTATATTTTGGCGTTTTTATGGGGTCCTTTTAATAGATGGAATTCTGTTGTAACAGAACATTTTTGCCAGTCACACACACACACACACTTATACATATATACATATATAATATATGAATAATCATCACTTCACCGTGATTGATATAAATTATTCGAGCTACAAATGTCCATTAATATGTAATTCACCCTACCTCGGAATTGATATATTTTCATATATGTAAACCGAAGGGGAATTTTTTAGTTGATAATAATCTCGTCCTCTCGTGGGTTTGAACCAACGTCCAGCGGACAGAGATGAAATCAAGACGTCAGTGATGTTATAGATTCGGCTAACAAGTGAGGTCATAAGTTTATACCGATTCTGACCTTACAAATCACCGTTGAACTCGGTTATTCGTAATTAGAATCGATATCCAACCACCTCTACCATGTTAACAAATTCAAACGTTTGACGAACATAGTCATATTATGAATAATTATCACTTCACGTGATTCATATAAATTATTCGAGCTACAAATGTCTAATACGTAATTCGCTCTACCTAGGAATTGATATATTTTCATATATGTAAACCGAAGGGGAATTTTTTAGTTGATAGTAATCAGCAAAGACCAACGCAGTGCTATCATAGTTTTCAGTTTGGCCACTCATCATAAAAGTGCGAAAATGCTAAAATTTATATAAATTGCTCAGGTTTCCATCATGATTAATGTAATAGAAAAGCAAAATGTGTTAATTGTCAACTGGAACATAAATCCAATAGCAAAATTTGAACTGTCTGCACTAAATAAAGCCAATGCAGAGCATATAAGTACGTATTGGTTTTGCAAATAGACAATCAGGACAACCACCTAGGAGCTATGCTCAAGTTCTTAAGCCAATACCCCCATCTACCACTAGGGGTGCAGTGGCAGCACCCCCTCTAATGTAGCAGGTGCATCAACCCCTGTGGTAGTGGTCCAGGCATCTGGGTCAGGTGTTCAGCCTGTTGAGGCTAGAGTGCAAGCTTCCAAGGAGGATAAGATGGCAATCAACCCAATCACTTTGAATTGTCTCGGGCAGTGTCTCTGCCTGTTTTAAAGGTGACTGAGGAGAAAAAGCACCAAAAGAGGAGATGTTCCCTCTCATCCTCTCCTCCATCAAATCCAATTAAACTTGCATCACTTAGTAATAGATACGAAGTACTAAGCTTGATGCAAGAACCCCAGCTTGAATTCAAACAAATTGAAAAGAAAAGGAAACAAAATGGCAATAGTAAATCAACAGATAATAAACCAAACCTGTCAAAACCGGTAATTTCCAAATCATCACTTGATAATGCTCATAAACAGAAGAGAGAAAATGAGAAGTCTCCATCAAAAGGACCTTCCACCAAGCCCATCAAAAAGTTTTCAGTCAATACTACAAGTACAATGGAATTGTAGAGGTCTTAGGGATAGAAGCGAAGAGCTGAGGGTACTGCTTCATGACCATAACTCAGGCATTGTGTGTCTCCAGGAAACTAAGTTTGGAAGCACACTGTATAATCCTAGATTAATTGATTGATTGATTTATAGATTTTAGGCGTATTGCCAAACAACTAAGGCCATTCAGCACTAACCCTGGATTAAATTAAAGCATATATAATTCTCCACCACCAATAGGGGATAGAGCTATGGGAGGTACAGCAATTGCGCATAAGTCATTGCAACACCCCCTGCTATCAATACTCATCTTCAAGCTGTAGCAGTAACTTTCATTGTAGACAAGCAAATTACAGTCTGCTCCGTCTACCTTCCTCCTGATTTGGATTTCACTTATAATGATATTCATTTACTGATCAATCAGCTTCCTACTCCGTTCTTCCTTCCTAGGAGATTTTAATTCTCAAAAGCCCATTTGGGGTGGGAACATGGCAGATGCAAAGGGTAGGATCCGGGAGGGTATTATGGATGGTCATGATATCACTCTAGTTAATAATGGAGCCATGACATATCATAATATCTGCTCCAATATCTACTCAGCTATTGATCTGAGCATTTGCTCATATAGTATTTATATTGACTATGAATGGTCAGTTAATGAATATCCAAATGAAAGTGACCACTTCCCAATTCATATAAAATCGGTTAAGAATCAGCCACCTGAATCACTTCCTAAATGGAAAGTAGATGAAGCAGACAGGAAGAAATTTATTCTGCTCTCATGGAGAAGAATGTAAAATCAATTCCATCCATCTCGGAGGCATATAATTATTTTTAATGATACTACCATCAACAGTTCAGTTGCCTCTATTCCAACAACGAAAGGGAAGCCCTCTACACCAGCCATTCCTTGCTGGAACAAAACTTGCAGTAGTATGAGAAAGATCACTAGAAAATGTTATAAAAACTATAGTAAGAGAAGGATCACTAGAAAATGTTATAAAAACTATAAGATTATTTACTGAAGCAAAATAAATATTTCAAGAAGGCAAAAAGAGAGTCGTGGCGGTACTATAAATGGTATTAGCTCAAAAACACTATCCAAAATGATTTGGAAGACAATTAAAAAGCTAAATGGCAAGTCCCTGAACCTCTGCCTATCCTTAAAATAAATGACTTTTTTATGATAAAATAAGATTTTATGTATACTTACCAAGTAGTTACATAGCTATAGTTTCTAAAACCGTCGGCAACTAGAATTTTAAAATTCGCGGAAGCGCTAGTTTGTTTTGGTCAGGTGATACCCCCCGCCCACGATCGGGGTAGTGAGGAACTAACACTGTCCGAAAATCAGTTGTTTATGCCCTATTATCCATGTGAGGGGAGGAGGGCGGGCTTTGATCGTGTAACTACTTGGTAAGTATACATAAAATCTTATTTTATCATAAAAAAGTCATTTTTATGTTTGCAACTTACCAAGTAGTTACATAGCTGAATCCCACATTGTAGGAAGTCGGATCCATGGCTATGCTCATAACTTTTTAAAATTTAATAAATACAAAATATATATTTAATGCTAGCATCCATGCAGATGCGTGTTGGTTCCTTACCTGTTAAGAGAGCTGAACAGTTGATTACTGCCTCTGGAAGTCGCTCGTCTTAACTCATAGGGACGCGGCGGTATAGCCATGGCTCATCCTCTAAACCGTGGGACCCATGCAGCTAAGGAATGTCCGTGGCTAGCATGGTCAACCAAAGGATGTCCCTCCCCAGGGCGCAGTACCAAATAACCTAATGTTACCAGAATAAAAAGCATATCACCACAACCATTACCATAAAATTTATACCAAACTCTACATTGACTGAAGGGTACTCCTAGTACATCCATAGTACCTCCAGGCTCCCCTAAAAAACTCAACAACCTCATTCAAGGCGAAGAGATAGGCTAGGAAGGTATGACTTCCTACACACCCTTACCCAATGCTGTGCCCACCACTAAATACGGACCCAGGGTACTTCAATTTTCACATACTGTTTCAATATCACGCAAGTAATGCGAGGCGAACACTGATTTATATTTCTAATACGTTGCTTGAATAATCGAGTCCAAAGGATGGGCCCCTAATTTTCTCTGTCCTTTGTAAATAACATTTCAGAGCTCTGACTGGGCAGAGTAACCTCTCTTCTTCTTCCGGTCCTACCAAGTCCGTGAGGTTTTTGATACTGAACGAACGAGGCCACGGTTTGGACGGGATCTCGTTTCTTGCCAAAAACCCCCAAGGTTAATGTGCAAACCACATTACCCTGTGCAAAGCCTATTCTCTTGTCCATGGCATTTATTTCACTCACTCTTTTAGCTGTAGACAGGGCTACTAGGAATAAGGTCTTTCTCATCCAATCTCTCAACGATGCTCTTTGCAACAGCTCACACGGAGTTTCCGACAGCCACTTAAGTACTACATCTAGGTTCCATGCGAGATCTCTGTTCGATGACACTTCCAATCCTCTGTGCTTGAAAACAGATCCCAACATCACCTTATAGCCTTTGATAGTCGCAGTAGACAGGTTCCTATCTGTTTGCAAATATAAAAGAAAATCTGCTATTTCTGTTATAGTTGTTTTAGAAGACGAAACATTATGCTCTTTACACCAGGCTCTGAACACAGCCCACTTTGCCTGATAGACTTTACTTGAAGATTCCCTTCTGCACTGTACAATAGCTCTCGCCGCTTGTCTTGAAAACCCCTTCGCTCGTAAGAGTTGTTGGACAGTCTGTGAGCGGTTAGAGACAGAGTGTATAGTCCTTGATGGAACCTCCTGAAGTGGGGTTTTCTGAGTAGATCTGTTCTCTGAGGAAGTAACCTTGCCCAATCCACTAGAGGATCTAAAAGATCTGGAAACCATTCCTGCACTGGCCAGAATGGAGCAATGAGAGTCATCGAAACGTTGTGATGCGTTCCGAATTTGTGGACGACTTCTCTCACCATCTTGAATGGAGGAAAAGCGTACAAGTCCTTGTTCGACTAGTCCAAAAGCATCGCATCTGTCGACCATGCTCTCAGGTCTGGGGCTGGTGAACAGTAAAGGGGGAGACGATAGTTTCTTGCTGTGGCAAACAGATCTACCATAGGTTTCCCCCAGAGTTTTCACAATTCGAGGTATACTTCTGGGTTCATCATCCATTCTGTATGAAGTACTTGCCTCCTGCTGCTCAGTTCGTCCGCAAGAACATTGAGTTTTCCCTGAACGAACTTCGGAATTAAAATGGTATGATTCCAATTCGCCCATAACAGCAGGCTCCTTGCTGTCTCGCAAAGAGAAAACGAGTGTGTCCCTCCTTGTTTCTTTATGTAGGAGAGCGCTGTTGTGCTGTCCGAGTGTATCGCCAATACTTTGTTGCGAACTTCGTCCGCGAACTTCAGCAGTCCCCAGTGGATGGCGGTCAGTTCCTTCCGATTTATATGCCACTGTTTTTGTTCTGCATTCCAAACGCCTTCCTTTTCCCCCAGAATCGCTCACCAACCTTGATCTGATGCCTCTGAAAAGAACACTAGGTTGGGGCTCTGCGGGAGGAGGGATCTCCCTTCTGCAAGTCTGTCTCTTAACTTCCACTATTGCAGGTCCTCCTTTATTTCCTGTGTGATAGGGAACACAAAAGAGTCCGGAAACTTCTTTCTGTTCCAGTTCGCTCTGAGGAAGAACTGTAGGCTCCTCATATGCAGTCTCCCTAGTGTCACGAACTGTTCTATTGAGGATAGAGTGCCCAAAAGACTCATCGATTCATTTGCAGAGCATTCCTGGAGAACTAGAAATTTCTCTACCTTCTGTAGGCATGACTCGATTCTTTGTGGGGATGGAAAAGCCCAAAAACTCACTGAGTTGATCCTCATCACCAAATAGACTAATTCCTGACTGGGGAGTAACTACAACTTTTGTCTGTTTATTAACAGTCCTAGATCCTGAGCTAAAGTCAGGGTTCTCTGAAGGTCCTCGGTGCACCTCTCCTTTGTTTGTGACCGGAGAACCCAATCGTCCAAGTAAAGGGATATCCTTATTCCGACTAGATGTAACCATTTCGCAATGGGAGCTAGCACTCGGGTGAACACTTGTGGTGCAGTCGAAAGCCCGAAACACAGCGCTCTGAACTGGTATATTTTGTCCCTGAAGACAAAACGCAGAAACCTCTTTGAGTTTTGGTGTATTGGGATGTGAAAATATGCGTCCTCTATATCGATGGAGATCATCCAATCCCCTTGACGGATTGATGATAGAACAGACTGATTCATCTCCATCTTGAACTTTGTTTTTTGCACATAAAGGTTCAGAGTGCTTACGTCCTATACGGGTCTCCATCCTTCCGATGACTTGGGGACAATGAACAGACGATTGTAAAACCCTGGTGTTAGTGGCTCCTCTACTAACTCTATTGGTTTCTTTTGCAAGAGAGACGAAACCTCTTCCGAAAGGGCGATGAACTTCTTTGAATTTTCTGAGTAAGCTGTCAAAGCTATCGGAGAGCCTGATAGTGGTGGCTTCTTCTTGAACGGAATATCGTATCCTTCTCTTAAAACCTTTACAATCCAAGGTTCTGCCCCTCTTGCTTCCCATTCTTCCCAAAACTGATGGAGCCTCGCTCCTACTGGCGCACGAAGGACTGATGCACTATTTCTTGGTCGAGGGGTTGGTTGAGGATTTTTTAATAGATTTAAGGGTGAAACGTGTTCTGCTCCTTGATCTTGGGAAATATCTACCGAATCCCCGGCCCGAAAGGGTTGTCCTCGGCTGGCTGGTGAGGGGCATACACTAGGGATATTTTCTCTAGTCCGTTTAGTGGATTGTGAGAGAAGATCTTGTGTTGTTTTCTTCTGCAATTCGGAGGCAACTAGCACTACTGTCTTTTTCTGGAAACAGGTGCTTCTTATCGAAGGGCAAATACAAGGCAGACTTTTTGAGTACGAGATACTCCCTTCGATGTAAAAGAACACCATAGTTCTCTCTTCTTTAGGATACCTAACATGAAGAGAGAGGCTAGTTCCACGGAACCGTCTCTAATTCCCTTATCTAAACAGGAGATCACTCCCGAAATGTCAGTAAAAGCTTCCTCATTCAACATTGAATTACTCTTCAGTTTACGTCCCAAGACTCCTACTGTCCAGTCCAGGAACTTAAAAACTTCGAATACCTTAAAGATATTCTTAATGAGGTGGTCTAATTCTGACGCCATAAACATTATCTTGGCCGAGTTGAAAGCCGATATTCTCGCCGAGTCAATAAGCGTGGAGAAGTCTCCCTGGGCGGAGGCAGACACACCCAAAGAGAGCTTCTCCCGTTTCGTAACACAACTGTCTCCTAGTTGAAAGGCGAGAAGGAGGGAAGCAGAAGTTTACCTTGCCTTGATCCCTCTTATCCTCAAGCCAAAGGTTAATTTCCTTTAACGCTTTTCGAGCTGAAAAGGACAGTGCTAGTTTCGGTAATTTCCTGGAGTCTTCCTTGTTGTCCCTCATGTAAGAAGACACTGGAGACGTGGGGGTTACTGGCGAGAATGAATCTGAAAAATTGTCTACAAAGTAAAAAAAGCAAGGCTTTGTAGGCAGTGAGAGAAGACTCTTTATCCTCCTCTTCTCCTTCGGCTGAAGAAATAGGTGATAAGGTCTCTACAGGTTGGATAGGGGGCGCCACAGAATGAATAAAGGCCAAAACGTTGTCTAACTTATTCTGGATGGCTGACAGAGAAGGATTAGGGACAGCCATCACCTGAAGTCCTGTCGGTAGGCCCGAAGCTGAAATTGATGACATAGACTGTCCGAGTGCTTCAGACTGGTCCCTCTGTGCACTTGGTTGCATATATACCTGTGGATGCTCGGGCGCTAATGGGCGCTCTTGGACGCTCGGGCGCTAGTGGGCGCTCTTGGACGCTCAGGTGCTTGTGGATTCTCGGGCACTAGTGGGCACTCGGGAGCTAGTGGATGCTCGGTTGCAACTGTATTCCTGAGCTCCAATGGACGCTCGGGAGCCAAAGGTTGTTCTAGCATCGCCGCGGAAGTTCTGGGCGCCAAAGGCTGCTCTGGCGTGCAGGCAAACTGTGGTGCAGATGGGCGCTCGGGAGTCGGTGGGTTCTCATACTCCGAACGCTAAAGATGTCTACCAGGAGTCTCGGGAATTACAGGAGGGACTGTCCTTCAGTATTACAGGTGCAGACCGGTGCTGAAGACATCTCCGGAAGTCTACTCTTCCCCGTACTCTTCACCTCTGAGCATCTGCTAGAGGAAGACTTTCTCGACGACAACTTTGACTTAGAGGATGTGATCCTCTCACTACGACGTCCCTCTCCTGCTGTATCCTGAGAGAATCTGTCTGAAGAGTCCCAAAAACTACACGAAGGCTGTTCTTTCCGTAAAGGGCTAGGCTTTTTACAGGGGACTGGAGAGGGAGACAACTTACGAGCCCTCCTTTTCAATGGACGGGACTCGTCATGGAATCGCCACTGGCACCTGGGAGAAGACTCCCCGGAGCTAGAAGCACTAGACGAGAGCGGTACTCCTTTAGAGACACCTTTCCAATGGCGCTCTGTTGCGATCTGTGATTTGTTAACAGAATCGCCTGAGGGGGCGACTGCTCATGGGCAGACCCCACTAACCTCCCTTGGGCTACCAGTATGCCTCCTCCCAGGTTCTGGGGAGTTTGACAGGGCATGCTTGGAGCATGATCGAAAATTTCTGATCGACTCTAGACTCTAAATTGGCCACAGCATCGGGTACGGATGTGAGAGAGCCAAGAATAGGACTGGGAATGACAGGTGGAGGGGAAGGTTCAGAAAGAGACAAATTATCATTAGACAATTCCTGACTAATTAAGCTTTTTGCTATAGCTCTAGAAGCCGCTTTTCTCTTTTTTTCTCTCTCTAACTTGTTCGTGTAACTAGTCAAGATCTTCCAAGTTCTTTGATCCCAATTAATACACTCACCACAAGTTTGATCTGGTGTACAAGTCTGTCCCCTACAACCTGTGCAAACTGAAAGTTTATCATTACCCGCTTTAGTGATCCTAGTATTGCAGCCTTTACTACAATACCTAATCCCAGATGAACTAGTGTCTGACACTATGTAGACCAATTCAAAAATAGTAAATTTCGGTGCAAAAATATTTAAAACTATTTCAATTCCTAAATAGCTATCACCGAAAACAAAACTTCCAATATTCAGAGTACTTCACCAAATAACTCCAACAATAAGCAACGGCAAAGAATTCCAAAAATTCCACTGACTACTGAAACTGTGTTGACAGTACCAGCCGGCAGAAACAACTGATTTTCGGACGGTGTTGGTTCCTCACTCCCCCGATAGTGGGCCGGGGGTATCACCTGACCAAAACAAACTAGTGCTTCCGCGAATTTAAAAAATTCTAGCTCCCGATAGTTTTAGAAACTATAGCTATGTAACTACTTGGTAAGTTAAATACATAAAATAGCACATTTCTTGAGAATATCCAATAGTGAGAACTATTCTCGAGAATCCCAAGACATTAGAAATGTCCAGATTTCTCTTGATTTAAGTGAAAATAATTTTGAACCATATAATTCAAAATTTACAATGCAGGAACTCAAAGATGTCTTGCAGAATACCAATCCATCAGCCCTGGTGAAGATAAAATACTTAATGAAATGCTGAAACATCTCAGAAAAGTAAAAAAAAAATTCATTTTAGATATAATAAATGAAATCTGGGAAACTGGTATTTATTCCTAAGAACTAGAAATTGTCATTAATCCCTCCTATGAACACATCAAACATAGTTCCTTCTTTACCCAGTAGCTACAGACCAATAGCTCTCACCAGTTGTGTTTGTAAGCTGATGGAAAAGGTGATTAACCCAAAACCTGTATGGCACTTGAAAATAAATAAACTGCTTTCTCCATTCCAGTTTGGCTTTGGGAAAACTAGATCTACTTTAGATCCCTTGCTCAGGTTCTCAAACCAAATACAACTTGGTTTTGATAAACAAAGCCAAACAATAGGAGTTTTCTTTGATCTGAAAAAGGAATGCGACACCTCATAGCATTTTGGTATTATAAAAAGTAAGATGGGCATTAAAGGAAAATGATCAGATATGTACATAATTTGTTTTTATCAGAAAGATATATTAAGGTAAGCGTTGGAAATCATGTATTCCGATCTTCCTTACAAGAAGAGGGTGTAAGGACAACGCCTTATCTGCAAATTCCTCTGTATAATTCTACAATTGCATTGTTCTTATTTTCCTCCTTGAGAGCGTTCAGGGGCTTTCCGCCAATGTATATATCTTACAAGATCATGTTTTGTATACTTTTATATTCTAAGTTATATGTCTTGCAAGAAACACAAATCGGCTATTGCCGACCCAATTTTACTCTCTCGCTGGTTGGATACCACATTTCCGCCAGCACGCTGTATATTTGAATTTCCTTACCTGTAATAAAAATCAGTACACTTCTACCTGCCTCTTTGTCCACACCTCACAACTGGCGACCTCCCGGTTTGGACGGTGACCCAAGCGGTTTTGGTTAAGCCATTAAGGGACTAACCACCGCCGCTCACCTTCAGAGATCTTTAGCGGACTCATACGGTGCCTCAGTTTAGATCTCTGAAAGCTCCTGCCATGGAAAAAACCAATGCCTCTAACGGACTAAATACGGCATACCTTCCCCAGGTGTGTTCAGGCGTTCCTCAAACGGTTTGGCCCGCCATTTATAACTCCTGTCAACCATTCTGTGAGAGTGGACAATGCATGCAGACAGTTCCTCGCGAGAAACCCAGGCCTCCTCTGCCTCAATGCCAGCCTCGCACACAGCTGCCGCTCAAGCTGTCAAGCTGCCCCCTTTCACAACAGTGAACCCAACCACCTGGTTCGTCTGACCTGAAGGGCAATTCCGGGTCGCGGGATTCTCGGACAAGGTGCTGCAGGCTGACCTCATCATATCAGTCCTGCCAACAGAGGTATATGACCGAATAATCCCCTGGCTGACCGGTCGGGCAGAGACTGAACCAGTCACACTCGACGAACTAAAGACTCGTGACAGCCTACACCACTCCCATCCCAGAGAAAGCCACCCACGCCCTCGACCTAATAACAAACCCGATGCGAGGTGCCGACCCAGAGGATGCCTGGGACACGGTGATGGGCTTCCTCCGCCTGCCCGAAGTAGGTCCCGACGGGAAGAAGATGGAAATCTGCCTGGGCCGCGAAATATTCCCTCAGCAACTCGAGCCAGATGTCCGAGGACAGCTAACAGACGCATTTACCCTCCCCGACGACGAACTCGTGAAGAAAGATAAAAAGCTGACGCTGTCAAACAAGGCTGTGAGGCTCACCGCTCCCCGATCTTCCATGTGCCTAGCCGCAGAGAACGGAGAAGACGACGACCCAACGCAGGAGATCGGTGCCGTGACCCAGAGGAAGACCTCCCACCCGCAGCGGGGGAAAAACTCCTGGTGCTACTACCACTGGAAGTTCGGAAGGCACTCCAGGAGATGCGAAAGCCCTTGCACCTTCCAGCAGTAAAAAAAAAATGGCGACGGCAGACAAAATCAAAGTCGCTCATGGCAGCGGCCTCATCGGAACCACACGCCGTAGGATTTTATGTCCGTGACACGATCTCCGGCAGGAGGATGCTGGTGGACACCGGGGCGATGCGCTCAATATTCCCCCCGTCAGGAGAGGACCGCAGCCGCGGGCCTGACAGCCCAACCTCCCTTGTCGCCGCAAACGGGACCCCCATTGTTACGGCCTCTGAGAGAGGTCAGCTTCAGGTTCTATATGAAATAAAAAAAAATATATATATATATTTCAACACCAACAGTTGAAATTGGGGATACGAATATAGAAAGAAACACTAACACAACAAAGGTTTATTTACAAGCTTACTAACATAGGTAAATGCAGATTGGTATCTCCTATTTACATAAAAAGATAGAATCTTACACTGCATGAACTAGGGGAACAGTGAGGCAATTCAAATACTTGCTAGTCAATTTGGCAATTCAAAGCGATGGCTTCACAATAGGAAAACGGTGATTGCAGACGTCCTCTTGACTCCGTATTGCAGAAACTAGTCTACTTGTAAGGCAGGAACTCCCCAAAACCTCTAGCAGGACCTTTTCTTCTCTGAAGTCTGCTCGACGTCGAGATAACACGGACGTCCACTCCTGAAGACGACTAGACCAGTATCCAACCAACACTCGAGCAACTTTTTTTTCTGATCCATCGTCGGTCCCTTTCTCTCTTATCTCTCACGGATAATCTCTGCTGCTGCTGATCTCTCACTGATAACCTGATCTGTGGCTCTTACTGAGGATATCTCTTTGGGACTAACTGGTCTCTCTTACGATCTCTCTTTTCTCCTGCTACCTCCGTCGTATTTATACGGCACTCAGGGGGTGGAGCCTACGGCGAGCGTCACAGACTCCTGAGGTTTCCGGAAGTTCTTAGATGAATCTAGACGAGGTATTGCATCAGAAATCGCGGCATTTCTCCCTACACATTGGCGTGTGTTGTGCTCCACAACACGCCCGACGATTCCAGAACAGCCGCGAGAACAGTCGCCTTCAACATGGGCACGAAAGCCTCCTTATTGCAGAATTTCTCGAAGATGCGTTTTCCTTTCCTTTATCTTCCTTTGCTATGAAGCAATTACCATCACACCCATCCACTCCTACAGCACGAAGTCCCTCGAAATATCCATCTTGGGGCGCAACTACGTTTGGCATTTCACCATCGCAGATGTCAGGGTTCCACTACTGGGGGCAGACTTTCTGGCCCATAACGGCCTCATGGTTGACGTGGGTCGCAAACGCCTCCTCGACACGGGGACATGCCGTTCCCTACCACTCGCAGCGGGGCCAGGCGCCCCCACAATTTGCACCATCGCCCCCCACAAGTACGGCAACCTCCTGCAGGAATTCCCCAAAGTTTTCAAACCAGAACTTCGTCAGGTAGCTGGGACGCCGCCCAAGCACGGAATATTCTGCCACATCACCACCACGGGGCCCCCGACGCACGCAAAATTCCGACGACTCCCTCCGGGCCGCCTTCAGGATGTAAAAAGGGCGTTCTTGAAAATGGAACGAATGGGTATCTGCTGGAAAACATCAAGCCCTTGGGCTTTGCCCCTCCACATGGTACGGAAACCTGACGGCACCTGGAGGCCCTGCAGAGACTACCAGAGACTCAACCTCGCTACGATCCTCAATCACTGCCCCTTGCCAAACATGCAGGACTTGACTTGGGCCCTCCATGGAGCAAAAATCTTCACAAAAATGGACCTTTTAAAATCTTATTTTCAGTTTCCGGTACATCCTGAGGACGTTCCCAAAACCGCCATCATCACGCCCTTCGGCTCCTACATCTTCCATTACTCCACCTTCGGCCTGAGAAACGCAGGGGCCACCTTCCAGCGCCTAATGGACAGCATCCTGGGGGACCAGCCCTTCTGTGTCTCCTACGTCGATGATATATTGATCTTTTCCAGGTCCCCATAGGAGCACCTACACCATGTCCAAGCGGTTCTGAAAAGCCTGCAGGAAAACAGGCTGGTTGTCCGATTCAACAAGTGCACCTTCGGCGCCGAGAGGGTGGACTTCCTCAGACACGAGATCTCTGCAGCAGGCGTGCGCCCCATGGCCTCGAAGGTGGACGCGGTGCAGAAGTTCTGGACCCCAACTACAGACAAGGTCCTGCAAGAATTCATCGGAATGGTGAATTACTACCGCCGGTTCATCCCCAACGTCGCCCGCACCATGTCCCCTCTAACACAGGTCCTGAAGGGCAAACCAAAGAACCTGACGTGGGAAGCAGAGCAGGTGCAGGCCTTCCACAACACGAAGATGGCCCTCGCCAGGGCCGCAGCCTTGTCCCACCCGGACCCCACTGCGCCCTTACGCCTCACCACTGACGCCAGCAACATCGCCTGTGGGGCTGTCCTCGAGCAGATGGTCCAGGGCGGTCCCCAGCCGCTCGCCTTACCTTACAGATCTTACATCTTGTTCGGGTTGCCCCAGGTCCCTCAGTGTGAGGCATATCTAATGTCTACCAGAGAGTTGCTAGTACATCTTCCGGTATATTTTGCATCTTCCAATCTTGGATGGTCTGGGATGCAGTTTAGATATTTGTCGAGCTTATTCTTAAACACATCTACGCTCACTCCTGTTATATTCCTCAGATGAGCTGGCAACGCATTGAATAGATGCTACATTATCGATGCTGGTGCGTAGTGGATTAATGTCCTGTGTGCTTTCCTTATTCTTCCTGGTATAGTTTTGGGCACTATTAATCTACCTCTGCTTGCTCTTTCTGATATTTTTAGCTCCATGATGTTTTCAGCTATTCCTTCTATCTGTTTCCATGCCTGAATTATCATGTAGCGTTCTCTTCTCCTTTCTAGACTACATAATTTTAAGGATTGTAGTCTTTCCCAGTAGTCAAGGTCCTTAACTTCTTCTATTCTAGCTGTAAAGGACCTTTGTACACTCTCTAATTGTGCAATATCCTTTTGATAGTGTGGGTACCATATCATATTGCAATATTCAAGTGGACTACGAACATATATTTTATAAAGCATAATCATGTGTTCAGCTTTTCTTGTTTTGAAGTGCCGTAACAACATTCCCATTCTTGCTTTACATTTTGCCAATAGAATTGCTATTTGATCGTTGCATAACATGTTCCTATTCATCATCACACCAAGGTCTTTAACTGCTTCCTTATTTGTGATTGTCTCATTATTAGGTCCCTTATATGCATATAGCTTTCCTTCTCTGTCTCCATAGCTTATTGATTCAAATTTATCAGAGATAAATACCATCCTATTTACCTCTGCCGAATCATATACTTTGTTAAGGTCTCTTTGTAGCGCGTTCCTATCTTCATCACAAGTAATTTCTCTACTTATTCTTGTGTCATCGGCGAAACTACTCACTACCGAGTCCTTAACATTACTGTCTATGTCTGCAATCATAATAACAAACAGTAATGCAGCTAACACCGTACCTTGTGGCACACCGGATATTACCTTAGCTTCATCCGATTTCTCATTGTTTGCAATAACTATCTGTTTTCTGTTGTGTAAAAATTCTTTTAACCATCTTCCTATTTTATCCACTATATTATGTTTTCTAATTTTCTTCGCTAATATATTATGGTCTACCTTGTCAAAAGCTTTTGCAAAGTCTAGATAAACCACATCTGTTTCATTTCCGCTTTTCATATTTTTGTATGTTTTCACGGTGGACTAACAGTTGGGTTTGTGTACTTTTTCCGGGTACAAAACCATGTTGTCCTATATTAAACAGATTATTTTTTATTAAATGTTTCATAATATTTTTCTTCATTACCCTTTCATAGACTTTCATAATATGTGATGTTAGACTCACAGGCCTATAATTACTTCTCTAGTCTTGATCCACTTTTGAATTTAGGGGTAATATATGGTAATTTGTGTTCATCATAAATCATGCCTGTATCTACACTTTGTCTTAATAACATTGTAAGTGGCTTTGCAATAGAATGAACTACTTTCTTTAACAAAATAGCAGGAACACCATCAGGCCCTGCTGCAGCTCCATTTTTAATTTCATTAATAGCCTGTACAATATCAGCTTCATTAATATCTATGTCAGCTAAATATTCACTATTTTCTTCCCTTACTTCTATATCATTATCTTTATTATCTATTGTAGGGGTGAATTCTCTCTTATATCATTCTGCCAATATGTTGCAAATTTCCTTTTTTTTCATTCATTAATCTCCCTTCAATTCTTAGAGGGCCTATTTCTATTCTTCTTTTATTCATCTTTTTCGTGTATGAGTATAATAGTTTGGGGTTTTGCTTGATATTTACTAGGGTTTTTTCTTCCAAGTCCCGTTTTCCATTTTCTTTTGATTGTATAATCTTTTGTTCTGCATTTTCTATCTTACTTTTTAGTTCTATAACTTTCCATGCATTTTTTTCTTTTGCAAGACCTTTTCTCCATTTTCTGATTTTCTGAAACAAGATCCTTCTGTCTCTTGGTATGCATGACTGATGTTTACTTTTCTTCTTCGGTATATATTTATCCACTATTTTCTCTCCAATATTTTATATAATATCTCCGTATTTACCCTTATGTCATCACTTACGAAAATGTTATCCCAATCTTTAATTCTTCATTTATTTCTGACCATTTTATATTTTTACTGTAGAAGTTGTATTTTCCATATCCTTCCCACTTTTTCATTTCTTGCTTATCTCTGTTTTCACTTGCTTTGGAATGGACTGTTAATTCTATGACATTAAAGTCTGAAATACTCGCATTATAAACTATTATTTCTTTAACATAATTCATCTTGTTCACAAATACTAGATCTAAAGTATTTTCCTTTCTTGTTGGCAGGTGATTTATTTGTTGAGTGTTGTATTCTAGTCGCATATCTAATAGCTTTTCGAAATGCCTCTTATCTTCTGCACTACTATTACTCTCTTTTTTATATGTATAAGTACAACCACAATCTCCTCTTCGCTCTTTCCAGTCTACGAAAGGAAAGTTGAAGTCTCCAGATAGGAGAATAGTCCAGTCCTTGTGATTTCTACATATATCATCTAATTTTTCTATTATTAAGTCAAACTCTTTAGTATTAGGGGGTCTATATATTACTATGTTCATTAATTTTTCAGATTCAAATTCTACCGCTATTAGTTCACATTCTGAGTTACTATATTTCTCATATATTTTTCCTTGTTTTTTGTCTTTCCCATATATTGTGGTTCCCCCTTGATTCCTAATTTTTCTATCTGATCTGTAAGTTTGGAACCCTTTTATTTGATCATCATTCCCAGTCTTTTGGGAATACCAGGTTTCACTTATATTCATTATATCTATTTTCTTTTCAATTTGGGTTAGTTCTTCTAAGTACTCTACTTTTCTTTTTGAGTTACTCGTAACTAAACACTGCGCATTCATCACTATGATGGTTTGCGTGTTTTCTCCTTCATTTAATATGGCTAATAATAAGGATTTTCCCATGTCTCGTTCCTGTTCTGGTGTGTTGTTCTTTTTTTCATTTTCAGAAATTCTGATATTAAAAAATCCAACTTTTCCATAATATTTGATCTTCCTTCATCATAATTATTCATTTTGTCTGAATCTGCAATTTTCTCCGTATCTGCAATATCCTCTTGCATCATAAATACAGTTCTTATCTCTTGAGTTGTATCTTGGAGCCGAGGCTTGGAAATTTTTTGCTGACATCACTGCATATCACGTTGATGGCTTGGTTTTTTCTTTTACCTGATTTTCTTTATTCCTCTCTTTATTTGTTTCTTTCTTATTTTGGATTTTATTACTTGATTGATTATTTATTTGATTTTGAGTCATGGCTACAGGGTGCATATATTTACATTTTTTGTCGAACTTACATCCTTTTCCTTCTTTTAGGTTTTTGCATATTTTTGGATGTAGATCTCTGCAATCATCCCCATAGCCGTCTAGGTATGCACATTTACCATATATTTCATAGTTGTGACATACCTTAGGATGTTTGTAGTAACATCTTTCTCCAAATCTGCAATTCCCTCTTTTCAAAAGGTTGCAGACTTTGTCTTTTTTGTCTGTTTTTTCCTCTTTCCCGTCATTGTGTAGATCTGCGTAGAGCCTCTTCGGGATTTTCTTTTGTGTTGTCATATCGTAATTTATTTTTTCGTAAGTATGCTGCTTTATTGTCTCATATGTAGTATCAATGAGTACCTCTGGATCCATACTTTTATCTTGTTCTTTGTTTTCCGTATTTTTTTCTGTCATTTCAGTTTTGTTTACTACTCTTCCATTTTCCTCTTCTTCTTCTTCCTCTTCTTCTTCATCCTCAACTATTTGTACATTCAATCTTGATTTAATAACATTGTCTATCCATGATAGACATGTTGAGCAAAATATTCTGGTATCTTTTCTCATATCTTGCATTACCTCGGCACATTGTGGATGTGTCTGAATGTTGCATGCAGAGCATTTTCTAATGAGGTTTTGTGGATTAACTATGCTATACCACACCTTACACAGTTTGCATGCTTTTGGCATTCTTTTTCCTAATGCATCAATTAGGATATTCGGATATTCACAATGTTCACCTTATTCATTTTCTTTGTCGTAATATGTTGGTTTATGTATATTTTCTTTATGAGTCTCTTGACCACTTGGATTTTATTTAGAACTTCTTCAATTATTTTCAAGATGTTTTCTGTTGACTTGTTCCAGTTTGAAGGATTATATCCTTCTAATATATCTATGAATCCTTTTGTATCTTTTTGGTTAGGACTGTTGCTGATCTCATAGATGAGAAATGCCAGTTCCCTTCCTGCTACCTCATCGTATTGCGAATCTGCCAAACAAGCTAAATTTCGCCATTTTTTTCCACAGTTGGAACTTACTGCCATCTTGTTCTGTTTTTCAGCATTTCACTTGATAAACTAACTTAGTAGATGCTCTATCCTACTATTTTCACACTAATCTTAACACCGATAGTTCACGAACACTTCTAGATATTTCATAAATTCTAGACGTAAGTGAAACTTGTGATATCTGTTGATTAATCACTGTGCACAGGAACGTCTCACCAAGCAAGATGGCTACTACGAGAGAGTAGTAAAAAACTGTCGCCCGCCGAGACAAGATACAGCACATTCGACCACGAGCTCCTGGTGGTGTACCCAGCAGTGCGCCACTTCCGCTACCTCCTCGAGGGTGCCCCCTTCACTATCAGGACAGACCACCGCCCCTTGGTGCACGCCTTCACCAAGGTGGGCAGAGGCACCTGGCAGCCATCGCCGAGTTCAGCTGCACCATCCATTACATCCCCAGCGAGAAGAACCCCGTGGCTGATGCCCTTACCTTACCTTACAGACCTTACATCTTGTTCGGGTTGCCCCAGGTCCCTCAGTGTGAGGCACCTCTAATGTCTACCAGAGAGTTGCTAGTACATCTTCCGGTATATTTTGCATCTTCCAATCTTGGATGGTCTGGGATGCAGTTTAGATATTTGTCGAGCTTATTCTTAAACACATCTACGCTCACTCCTGATATATTCCTCAGATGAGCTGGCAACGCATTGAATAGACGCTGCATTATCGATGCTGGTGCGTAGTGGATTAATGTCCTGTGTGCTTTCCTTATTTTTCCTGGTATAGTTTTGGGCACTATTAATCTACCTCTGCTTGCTCTTTCTGATATTTTTAGTTCCATGATATTTTCTGCTATTCCTTCTATCTGTTTCCATGCCTGAATTATCATGTAGCGTTCTCTTCTCCTTTCTAGACTATATAATTTTAAGAATTGTAGTCTTTCCCAGTAGTCAAGGTCTTTAACTTCTTCTATTCTAGCTGTAAAGGACCTTTGTACACTCTCTATTTGTGCAATATCCTTTTGATAGTGTGGGTACCATATCATATTGCAATATTCAAGTGGACTACGAACATATGTTTTATAAAGCATAATCATGTGTTCAGCTTTTCTTGTTTTGAAGTGCCGAAACAACATTCCCATTTTTGCTTTACATTTTGCCAACAGAGTTGCTATTTGATCATTGCATAACATGTTCCTATTCATCATCACACCAAGGTCTTTAACTGCTTCCTTATTTGTGATTGTCTCATTATTAGGTCCCTTATATGCATATAGCTTTCTTTCTCTGTCTCCATAATTTATTGATTCAAATTTATCAGAGTTAAATACCATCCTATTTTACCTCTGCCCAATCATATACTTTGTTAAGGTCTCTTTGTAGAGCGTTCCTATCTTCATCACAAGTAATTTCTCAACTTATTATTGTGTCATCTGCGAAACTACTCACTACCGAATCCTTAACATTATTGTCTATGTCTTCAATCATAATAACAAACAGTATTGCAGCTAACACCGTACCTTGCGGCACACCGGATATTACCTTGGCTTCATCCGATTTCTCGTCGTTTGCAATAACTATCTGTTTTCTGTTGTGTAAAAATTCTTTTAACCATCTTCCTACTTTATCCACGATATTGTGTTTTCTAATTTTCTTCGCTAATATATTATGGTCTACTTTATCAAAAGCTTTTGCAAAGTCTAAATAAAACCACATCTGTTTCATTTCCGCTTTTCATATTTTTGAATATGTTCTCACGGTGGACTAACAGTTGGGTTTGTGTACTTTTTCCGGTACGAAACCATGTTGTCCTTTATTAAACAAATTATTTTTTATTAAATGTTTCATAATATTTTTCTTCATTACCCTTTCATACACTTTCATAATATGTGATGTTAGACTCACAGGCCTATAATTACTTGCCTCTAGTCTTGATCCACTTTTGAAAGTAGGGGTAATATATGCTATTTTGGTGCTCATCATAATCTTGCCTGTATCTACACTTTGTCTTAATAATATTGCAAGTGGCTTTGCGATAGAATGAACTACTTTCTTTAACAAAATAGCAGGAATTCCATCAGGCCCTGCAGCAGCTCCATTTTTAATTTCATTAATAGCCTGCACAATTATCAGCTTCATTAATATCTATGTCAGCTAAATATTCACTATTTTCATCCCTTACTTCTATATCATTATCTTCATTATCTATTCTAGGGGTGAATTCTCTCTTATATCGTTCTGCCAGTATGTTGCAAATTTCCTTTTTTTCATTTGTTAATCTCCCTTCAATTCTTAGAGGGCCTATTTCTATTCTTCTTTTATTCATCTTCTTCGCATATGAGTATAATAGTTTGGGATTTTGCTTGATATTTAATAGGGTTTTTTCTTCCAAGTCCCGTTTTTCATTTTCTTTGATTGTATAATCTTTTGTTCTGCATTTTCTATCTTACTTTTTAGTTCTATAACTTTCCATGCATTTTTTTTTTTTGCTAGACCTTTTTTTCCACTTTCTGATTTTCTGGAACAAGATCCTTCTGTCTCTTGGTATGCATGACTGAGTTGTTTTTACTTTTCTTCTTCGGTATATATTTATCCCACTATTTTCTCTAATATTTTATATAATATCTCCGTATTTTACCTTTATGTCATCACTTACGAAATATTATCCCAATCTTTGTTTAATTCTTCATTTATTTCTGACCATTTTATATTTTTACTGTAGAAGTTGTATTTTCCATATCCTTCCCACTTTTCATTTCTTGCTTATCTCTTGTCACTTGCTTTGGAATGGACTGTTAATTCTATGACATTATGGTCTGAAATACTCGCATTATAAACTATTATTTCTTTAACATAATTCATCTCGTTCACAAATACTAGGTCTAAAGTATTTTTCCTTTCTTGTTGGCAGGTGATTTATTTGTTGAATGTTGTAATTCTAGTAGCATATCTAATAGCTTTTCGAATTGCCTCTTATCTTCTGCACTACTATTACTCTCTTTTTTATATGTTATAAGTACATCCACAATCTCCTATTCGTTCTTTCCAGTCTACGAAAGGAAAGTTGAAGTCTCCAGATAGGAGAATAGTCCAGTCCTTGTGATTTCTACATATATCATCCAATTTTTCTATTATTAAGTCAAACTCTTTAGTATTAGGGGGAGGTCCTATATTATTACTGGGGATGTTCATTAATTTTTCAGATTCAAATTCTACCGCTATTAGTTCACATTCTGAGTTACTATATTTCTCATATATTTTTCCTTGTTTTTTGTCTTTCCCATATATTGCGGTTCCCCCTTGATTCCTATTTTTTCTATCTGATCTATAAGTTTGAAACCCTTTTATTTGATCATCATTCCCAGTCTCTTGGGAATACCAGGTTTCACTTATATTCATTATATCTATTTTCTTTTCAATTTGGGTTAGTTCTTCTAAGTACTCTATTTTTCTTTTTGAGTTACTCGTAACTAAACCCTGCGCATTCATCACTATGATGGTTTGCGTGTTTTCTCCTTCATTTAATATTGGTAATAATAAGGATTTTCCCATGTCTCTTTCCTGTTCTGGTATGTTGTTCTTTTTTTCATTTCCAGAAATTCTGACATTAAAAAATCCAACTTTTCCATAATATTTGTTCTTCCTTCATCATAATTATTCATTTTGTGTCTGAATCTGCAATTTTCTCCATATCTGCAATATCCCCTTGCATAATAAAAACAGTTATTATCTCTTGATCTCTATCCTCTCGAGGATAGAGATCAACGCCATGCACCTCGGGATCGATTACGAAGACCTTGCCCGGGAACAGGCCGCCGACCCAGAGACTGCTGCACATGGCACAGCCATCACCTCCCTCAAGTGGAAGGACGTGCCCTTCAGACCCACAGGCACGACGCTCCTCTGCGACACCAGCACGGGTCGCCTGCGCCCGCTGATTCCAGCCTCCCGCAGGAAGGCCGTATTCAACGTCATACACGGACTCTCGCACTCCTTGGGGAGGACGACGATGCGCCTCCTGACGGAGAAGTTCGTCTGGCACGGAATTCGGAAGGACTCCCGAGATTGGGCCAGGACCTGCATTCCATGCCAATCAAGTAAAGTAAGTCGGGGACACAGAGTCAGGCGTGGGGGAGTTCCTGCAGCCAAAACGAAGATTCAGCCACATTCACGCAGACATCGTGGGTCCTCTGCCCCTGTCCGAAGGCGCCACATACCTCCTGACGATAATTGACCGCTCCACCAGATGTCCAGAGGTGACGCCGATGTCGGAGGCAACCACCAAAGCATACGCCAAAGCCCTTCTTGCCAGCTGGATCAGCCGATTCGGAGTGCCGGATGATATCATGTCGAACCGCGGACCTGTTTTCCTGTTAGAGTTGTGGACTGCCCTGGCCCGCCTGATGGGGACATCACTACATGCCACCACCGCCTACAACCCGACGGCTAACGGCATGGAGGAAAGGGTCCACGATCTCTCAAGGCTTCCCTAATGGCACGCTGCACCGGCAAGGACTGGAAGAGCCAACTACTGTGGGTCCTCCTCGGTCTCCGGACCACCCCTCGGGCAAATGGCGAAGCATCACCTGCAGAGAAGGTATACAGGGAACCATTGGCAGTCCCAGGCGAGTTCTTCCCGTCCAACGCCAACGACGCAAACGTCTCCATCACCAGACTTCGGGAATCCGCCGGAAAATTCACGCCCTGCATCAAGACCTTCTCCCTCAGAACCAAACACTTCCTCCCGAAGGCCCTGTCTTCCTGCAAACACGAGGTCCCTTCCGCGTCCTCCGACGCACCGACAAGGTGTACTTCATACCCATAAATGGTCGCGAGGACTGGGTCACGATCGACCTACTGAAACCAGCTTTCCTGATGGACGAAGAGTACGCCGACGCTGATCCCATAGGGCGCCTCACTCCTCCTACTCGGCGAGAAGTGACACCGTTGATCACCAAACCAACCAGTCGTAGCAGCGGCTGCCCTCGGAAGACGGTCAAACCCCCCGAGGATCACCTCAGGGGAGGCATCCCGTCCCGAAAAAACCCCGAGGACTCCGAGGCCGAGGATCTACCAAAGCAGCTGGTCTCGCGCACCCGAGGCCGCCTCCGCCGGCCCACTCACTTCCGCGAGTAGCGATCAGAAGCACTAAATCCTCCAGCAATTACGCCCTAATTATTGTCTTGGGGGGGAGTATTTGTAAGGACAACGCCTTATCCGCAAATTCCTCTGTATATAATTCTACAATCGCGTTGTTCTTACTTCCCTCCTTGAGAGCGTTCAGCCAGCTTTCCACCAATGTATATATCTTACAAGATCATTTTCATACATTCAACTTCCCTGTCAGATATATACTTAGCTATAGACTCCGTCGTTCCCGACAGAAATTCAAATTTCGCGGCACACGCTGCAGGTAGGTCAGATGATCTACCGGCCTGCCGCTGGGTGGAAGGAATAGGAACCATTACCGTTCTAGAACCAGATTTTTTCTGTCGCCGTATTGTAAACATACGTTTGCGGTACCTCCTGACTTGATTTTCGTGTTTCATCACCATCGATCTTCTGGGCTGTCTTTTGCAGGGAAGTACTGGGTCTTTGGCTCGGCATACGCTTTTATTAACTTTTTAATGAATTTGGCTTTGAAAATTTCAAAGAATATATGACGTGTAACTACCGAAATTGTTGGTAGACACTCAAATAGTTTGCAAGAAAGGGAAATATTAATATTTATTCATTAATACGTGTAATATAAGTGTTAGAATTGATTGAGGAAATATACTGACTTTCTACTTTAGGGAGTCAGAAAAGAATATAACTAGATACGCTTCCTTTAGAAGTTTTATTCGCTACTCGTACTAACGAGCAGTTAGAGTATTAACAGTACTAGTAGTGTTGCATCCTCATCACCTTCTTATTTCACAGAAACTTCAAATTCATAATTGCAATTTGAAGACAAGGGATGTAGCTCAAAATGCGAGCTATTAAAAGGTAAGAAGTGATTACAGTGTTCCCCATTGCAGTGGAGGGTGTGTCTGATCGGCTCTGTCTCGCTCCCAGGTCTAGACCTCTTCCAAACTCACAAGCCCAGAGGAGAAGGAATGTTGAAAGCCGCACGGAGGTTTCAGAGAATCCCCACCAGTCAGGCGTCCCCTCGGCAGATTCTGTAGAACGTCCCAGACTGCCAAGTTCGCCATTGGAAAGGCGTCCTAAAATAGTGGAGGGTGCGTCCGATCGGCTCTGTCTCGCTCTCAGGCCTAGACCTCTTCCAAGCTCACAAGCCCAGAGGAGAAGGTTAACGTCAAAGCCGCACGGAGGTTTCAGAGAATCCCCACCGGTCGGGCGTCCCTCGGCAGGTTCTGTAGCAGCGTCCCAGACTGCCAAGGATAGCCGTTGGAAAGTCATCCTAAAACAGTGTTTTTCATCATCCGATTCTTCATCGAAAGGGAAAAAGGGTGGAGTTCTGACAAGCTATCGAGACCTTCTAAAAGAAAATCTCCAGCTTGGGATTCTAGCCCAGAAAGTTTTCCTGAGGACTATCCACCGGAGAAGAAGAAGAAAGAGATTTATTCATCAAATCCTCCTTCCCCTAGATCGGATACGGAGAAAGAAGACGCCACTACGAAGATCCTAAGAGAAATGCAACAACAGATATCTTCGTTAATGGGAGTTTTGAAGAAGGATCCTCCCAGGAGAAAGGATCACTTCCTTCCCGTTAAGAAATCCCGTCCGATAGAAGTCTTTGACAGCTCAGACGAGGCGCCTGCCAGGCGCAAAACGCCGACAAGGCTTGAGGATTCTAAAGAAAGACCTGAAACTCCTACTTGGCGAAAAGCGCCTGAAGTGCCTGAAACGAGGCGCAAAGCGCCTGAAGCGCCTGAAATGAGGCGCAAAGCGCCTGAAACGAGGCTCAAAGCGCCTAAAGCACCTGAAAAGAGGCGCAAAGCGCCTGAAACGAGGCGCAAAGCGCCTGAAGTGCCTGAAACGAGGCACAAAGCGCCAAGAGCCATGGTCTCCAGGCACTATGAACAGGAATCTTCATGGGCGGAAATGTAGTTAGAGGCGGACCACGAGGCTCCTCTTTGGGAATTTTCGCAGGATCAGTTTTCACCTGACAGGGTCTCTAGATGTCGCGCAGGTGGCCGTAGCCCTTGTCAGGATATGCCTGATTCTGTGAAAGGTGAAAGACATTCGAGGCCTTCTCCTGATAGGGACGGGAGTTGTCGCAATGGCGGCCGTCGCCCTTGTCAGGATAGTCTTAATACAAGTAAAGGCAAGAGCAAGATCGACCTTCTCCTGGCGGGACTCAAGATGTCGCACAGGCGCCGTAGCCCTTGGGGTTGAGGGTTAGAGTCGGTACTGCTAAAAGCCCTTCACCTTACGAAAGGATGCCGCTCTCCTCCGGTTGCTCATTCTTCTCCCAACTTGATGGACAGAAATGGAAGATAGATCGGAATTGGAAGCCATAGGGGGCAGGTCTCTCAGTTTATAAGACCTTAGCGACCTTTTTTATTTAGAGATTAGTTTCATTACTAGTAAGAGGATATTAAAATCATCCTCCTTCTAAAAAAAATAATGCAACCAACCATTTACAGAAAGAGTGGCAATCGTTTGGAAATTGAACAAGATTCGTACGAGCTCTCATTCATCGATTAGAGGCTCTTCCAGATAATAGAGGCGTAGAATATGGCCTTATCTCCAAGAGAATAAAAGCTTGAGAGATTCTCTTCGATCCTCGGTTTGTCATTTGCGATCTCTTTCGACTAATACTAATTCGGGTTTATTGACGAAAAGAACGAAGAGTAAGATTTCCATTCTCTCTCTGCATCGGAGAGGAAAGAATGTAGTAAGAAGATTTGGTGTATACGACTACTGAATGACAAGTCATATACGCATACCATAGTTGCCTTTGTGGTTCGCTACGGAATTATCTATATCCTTACAGGAATTTCCTAGTAAGGACTTCGCTTAAAAGGTTTATTACGACAATACCTACTCAGCTTTGGTATTTAACAAAGGTTGTTTGGCTTAAATATGCATTATTGAGAGCTTCCTTAGGCTCGAGAATAATTTTATTATATTCCTTCATTGAATGGAGTAACTGGCAACTCAGGAAGAATGCAGCCAGGCAGCGAACGAGACGGCTGTCATTGTAAGCCAATACAGTACCACCTCCAGTTCTCGGTCATGAGCAGTTTGGTTGACATCTCTCTCTCCTCGGGATCGAATGGTTAACCGTATCTTCCCCCTACAATCATAGACTTAGCCTCGATTTGAGGGATTTATAGGCAAACATGAATAACATGGTATTCGTTTTGCTAAGAGTTTTTCAATAAAAGATCCCTTGTAACCTTGCGGTAATGTTTACCGCAATGTAACAGGTTTATAGGAATGAGACAACAATATGAATTTAATGCAGTAGAGCTATATATTATTTGATGCTCTCATGCTTCAGAAGCAAAACTAATGGACTTGCTAACTTTTCGATATAGCGAGTTATTAATCGAAGGGTTCAGTAACCTCTCTGACAGCAGGCTCCTTAACGGCACGGTTCGTTCCTGATTTCGTTCCCCGTCTAACTGGAGGGGTGTTCGATCCCAAGGAGGGACGAAATGAATTTTTCAAATCAATTTGACGAATTCCACAGCTCCCTCATATCTCAAGGAGCATCGAGAATCTCTTTGTTCCCCATGTTCGCGTTTAAGAGAGAACCTGTTTGGAACAGACCCGGAACGTAACGATCCCTTAAGAGGCTTGCTGCACGATGTTGCATGTTCCGTGAGAACCTTTCTCGATTGCGATATAACTATTGACTTATGTCTAATCTTTAGTTGGAAAGAGAGTTGTGGAAACCTGCGAGATGTCTTCTTCATAGATCTCTTCGCAAGGTGGAAGACAAAAAGGCTTCCTCTAGACTACTTCCTTATTCTCGAACCAAGAGAGGTAGCAATATATACATTTTTAGTTTAAATGGGGGAATAAACTTTCGTCTTTTTTTTCCCTAGATAGTATAAATTCTTTAACAGATATTAGATAAATGGGCGTCAAAGGAAGAGAGGAATGACTCCTTATGCCTCATTTTGGCCTTAGAGAGGTTGGATTCACAGAAGTCACGTTCCTCTCACAGCATGTTTTTGGAAGGCTTTTCCAAGAGATCTGGAGATTCTATCAGCATCTATATAATTGGACCTTAACAACCTCTACAATCTAAGTCTGTCCGACGTGCAGACTGACCAGAAGTGGACATGATGAGAGGCCGGTTTTTTCAAGTAAATGACAATAGTCATGGCCAAGGACATAGAATTGCTGCAGATCGGCTAGAATGGAATGAGGAAACTGGTCCTCTTCCGATACCTCTGTGAACCACATAGCGGTTCTTCCCTTTCAGAGGGAAGTATCACCTTTGTAATATTCTGCTATCAAAGAACGCAGTAAAAGGCTATACTCTGTCTATACAAGGGGAATTAGAGTTAGCAGAGGATTAAGATCTTCGGGATCTTATACGATACCTCAATACGACAAGAGTAGGATATCACGTACTTCGAATGGGATCTTTTGTGGCCTCAGATTCCGTGTTCCGACAAGATTGAACTGCTCCTCATCAAACTTCTTTGAGAAATTTTATGAGGGAATTCTTTGTTTCTCTTGGCCCTAAACGACCAAGAAGACAAGTGAATTTTTTGTGCATTGGAATCTCGCATCAGTTTCAATGGAGACTTTGCAATGGGTTCTTGCCAGCATAGTATGTCTGGCAAAAGAAATAAAACCCTCTATTCCTGACTCAACGCTTTCAGATAGAAGTTTCGTTGCCCAGGCAGGGTACTTACGTTTTCACCTACAGTAGAGATGGTTTAAACGTTTGCCTACAAAGTCTTTGGGATGCGATGAGGGCTCGAAATGCTTCCCAGAAGGTATTCAAAGGGATACAATAAAGAGCTAGAAATCAGGAGTCCTCCCAATTTCAGCTCGGAGTCTCCTTCGACTTCCAAGCTCCTTCCCTTCCTTCGGACAAGGATAGGGAAGATTCTGCAACGAGGAACTTCATCAACAAGTAAGAAGAGATCTCGTTAGCAGCGGAAGGATTCAAGAAGGATCCTCCTCGGAGGAAGACTCTTATCTCTCGTACTGTTAGATGTCCTATTGTCTAATGTATGTAGTTTACTACAATCACCTCCCCTTGCCAGAGAGGCCAAAAGCTCAAAGTGGAAGAATTTTTTCCACCCTTCTCCAATCTCCTGATAAACTATTGTGGAGGTTCAGGACTTTCGGACAATGTAGCGCCAACAGGCGCCACATGCCAAAACAGGCGTAAAAAATGCCAGAGGCAGACAGTTTCAAGGAACACTGTCATTGTCTGATGAAAAGAAAGAGGGGGCCTCCAACCTAGCGCAGATGCGCTAGAGGCGAACAAATCGGACAGATAAGAGTGTCCGATGTGGACATCGCCAGACATCCTCGAGACTCTACTAAGCTCGAAGCTCCAGCAATTGGAGAGGAGTCAGTCAGGCGCCAGGCGCCAAATAGTGCCAGTCTGGAGCCAGGCGCGAGGCGCCAGCCAGGAGTCGGGCAAAAAGCGCCCTCCAGGAGCTAGGCGCCAACCAAGCGTCAGGCGCCAGGCGCCAGGCAGGCGCGAGGCGCTAGGGAAGCGCGAGACGCCAGGCAGGCTCTAGGCTTCATCCAGAAGAGATCCATTTCAAAGAAAGCCCTGGTCTTCCTTGAAACAAGTGTGATCGCTAAAGTACTTCATGAGTAACTTGATGATTCCTTCAAACAGCTGAGAATTAAAAGCGCATGAAGTGTGAGCTTTTATGAATTCTTGTTCTTTCCATAACAATATGTCATGAGGACATATTAGCCGTCACTTATGGGAGATGCAACTCTGTGTTGACTTCCCATTACACGAAGGAGGTCAAGTTGACCTACGAGAGATCCTTCTCTCTTGGTTATACGTGTCTACAGATACATTGCTGGGATAGGGAGCCGACACTGATCCTTAACTAGTGAGTTAAATTTATTTAACGTGGTGTTTTTTCTTTGGATTGGTTTTGAAAGGAGTTTTGATACTCTTGGGGATAACTCTTTTTTTTAAAGCACCCCTAACCCTCGTGTTAGGATCATGTGATTGGGACCCAGGTGGTTGGTGCGCCTTAATTATGCCACTAGGCATAGGTGTATTGTCATGTAAGTGGATAAGACCCCATTGACATAAGACCATTAGATTCTGTCGAGTAAGGGAATAAAGACCCCATTTGACAGATCTACAAGAACTCTTTAGCCATAGGTCACAATCCTCGGCTTGAGGCTCTTTGGAGATCGAAGCAAGATCTGCCTAGCAATTTAGCTAGGAAGTCAACCCTTCGTCTAAACACAATAGGAACCAAGTTTTTTAATTATTACATTACCTACAATAAAGTATGTTGTTTTACCTTGTTGAATAACAGTAATGCTTAGCTGTCTCTTACCCTACCGCCAAAAGGTGGGCCAAATCAGCTAAGTATATATCTGACAGGGAAATTGAATGTATGAAAATGATATTGTTATTGTACAATAAAGTTTCATACATACTTACCTGGCAGATATATACGATTAAATGGCCCACCCAGCCTCCCCTCAGGAGACAGGTGGAAGAAAAAATCTGGTTCTAGAACGGTAATGGTTCCTATTCCTGCCACCCAGCGGCAGGCCAGTAGATCATCTGACCTACATGCAGCGTGTGCCGCGAAATTTGAATTTCTGTCGGGGACGACGGAGTCTATAGCTAAGTATATATCTGCCAGGTAAGTATGTATGAAACTTTATTGTACAATAACAATATCATGTTTTGTATACTTTTATATTCTAAGTTATATGTCTCGCAAGAAAAACAAATCGGCTATCGCCGACCTAATTTTACTCTCTCGCTGGTCGGATACCACATTTCCGCCCGCACGCTGTATATTTGAATTTCCTTACCTGTAATAAAAATCAGTACACTTCTACCTGCCTCTTTGTCCACACCTCACAAGGGTGTTCCTCTGGGTAGTGTACTGCGTGTCACCCTCTGCTATTACAATTAATGATGTATTAGAAAATATGCCATCACCAATAAAAGGCTCTTTATTTATAAATGGTTTGGCTCTGTACTGCACAGGATATGATGTAGTTTCTACTAGCAGGTTTATGCAAAGAGCTATCGATAAAGTACGTAAGCAAGTGGGCTAACAAGCAAGGATTTCGATTTTCCAAATAAGAAACTGCAGGCACCGAACTACGGAAACCATTCCAACTCTTACCGTAAATCCTGCCCCCCCCCCCCCCCCCCCCATAAACCTAATCAATCCAGCTACCAAACTCACCCTCCGTCACACTTTCCTCTTTACGCTACTGAATACACGCAGGACAATTGACCTACCTACACAGAACAACAAAAAAACACAAACACATGTACTCAACCAACTCCAGATACTCCGGGCTATGCTGTGCTGTCCGCCGGTCGAGGTCACGGAGATACCAACAACAACAAAGACAACAACCAAGAACCACAACCCACAACCCAACAACACAACACCCAAGGACCACAACCCCAATTCTACAACACAACAACAAACAAGGAATACAACCACAACTTAACAACACAGCAAACAAACAACACCCTAGGACCACAACCCCACAACAAACAAGGAACACAACCACAACAAGAGACCACTGCACAAACAATCACTAACAACACAAAAAAATTAACAACACAACAAGCCAACATACACACCCACTAACAACACCAAGAAATCACAACAGCTCACCAACAACAACCTTCAACCATAACAACCACAACAATTCACATATAACTCAACAAAACTCACAAGCACAACAAATCTAACAACACAAGCACAACAGCTCTAAATCAATTAACATAAAACTTAATAACAACCAACAACAAATCAACACACAACTTAAATGAATTTCAATGCCTTCAACACTTCACAGACCGCTGCCGACACTACTGACTATCACAGCTTCTGACTAGACTCACTAAGAAAACACGGAACTCTAAGCTCCAACAGCAACAGCAGACAACCCAGAACTCACAAACAGCCAATTTAATAGTTAACCATCCAACCACCAATCACCCTCTCTCTCTCTCTCTCTCTCTCTCTCTCTCTCTCCTCTCTAGGACGTTGTCAAATGGAACTCCTATAACTCATCCATAAAGGGAATGAACTGGCTAATAGTGAAGCAAAGGTAAGATGTAATTTCTTAACTAATAAGGTGCCACATTTGGATATGCATCCAGTTATTAGAAGATACATCTGTAAGAAATGGCAGCAAAGATGGACTTCCGCAATTTTATCCACAAATAGGAAGTAAAGAAATATTAGAAAAAGTACATATTGAATTTTGGATTTTGGGTTTTAATCGTAAAAGAAGATTCAAGATCATCCTAACGCGACTTAGAAATGGCGACATAACCTTATGGGTTATCTGAAAGAATCTGTTTTTTTTAATGAGATATGATCTTAGTATATTTAGTAAAGATTTTGTACAGTATGTATTTCTAAATATAAAATTTTGATAAATATTTATTTTTTATTGGTTTTATCTATCATCACTCATTTTTACGTTCATTTTTGAACACTGATTTTTATAGTGCGTAATCATTCACTTATTCATTATTATTCATAATACTATTAATTTATATATTTCATCTTCATTATGGCGCTGAATAATCCTGATGGGTTCCAGAGCTTGGTCCTCAAAACCTAAATTTCATAATGAATCAATCAATAGTGGGCGCTCCTGCACCAATGGGCACTTGGGTGCCTAGGGAAGCCCATGTGCTGATGGGTGCTCAAATGTCAGAGGGCGCTCCTGCGTCAATTAGCACTCATAACATAACGGGTGCTCTGGTGCCACAGAGAAATCACAAAGCACTGCACAGTCAGTAGCAGAAGCACATCTGTCTGAAACTAAACGCTCGAAAATGAATGGGGGTTCAGGAGCTACTGAAGGCGACACAATATTCTCTTTCGACACTGGATGCTCAGGAGCTGAAGAACTAACAGGAGCAAACGCTCATTGGATTTGCTTGCGAAACCAAAACAGACACTGGTGCTAATTGGCGCACCGAACCAAAGTGCTAATGACAACCCGGAGAATCTACAGAGGAAAGAGTCTCTGGGCTATCCCATTTGCAGGCATCCGAGGGGTGCAAAATACTTTCGCTGCAGACCTCTTCAGTGCCCTAGACTTATCACTGCTACACTATAAGCACTGCTTCTCAGGACTGGAAGTCAGGTAATGTATACAATCCAAGATGCCTTTCCAATGGCTGTCTTTCGCAACCTGGGAAACACTGACAGGTGTGATTGAGGGGCCGACTGCCTGAGGGCAGAACCCACTAACTTCCATTGGGCCTCCGGTATGACTTCTCCCAGGTGCGGGGGAGTATGTCAGGGACCTTTGCCTGGGATAATTGGCAGGACGGACAGCCAGCTCCTCCACTAACACTGCACTTTCTCTCTGTCGAGAAGAATACGAACTGACTCCCCCAACTTACGCTCGAACATCGCTTTGAGGCTGGCAATGACACTGGGTTTGGAAACATGGGAGCTGGGTAAAGGATTAGGTGGTACAGATAGAAACTGGGTTTTGGAGACAATATAGAAATAACAGGTACATCAGATGAGGATTTTAAAGATTCCTGACTTGCTAAAGATCTTTCATATATAACAGTCGCCTTATGTAACCATCTTTCTCTAATTTAGAAATATGAGAAGAAAAAGCCTTCCATTGCTTCTCATCCCAGCCTATACATTCAGAACATCTTAATTCTGGTGAGCAACTCTGACCCCTGCACTTTGTACATACCGTATGTGCGTCGTACTTGGCAGACATCAACCTTGTCCTGCAACCTTTGTTACAGTACCGGGTAATTGTCACTCCTGAGTCAGACATCATAGGTGAAAAGCAAAGTACAAACCTTACAAAAAGTCCAAAAAAGTCCCTTAACTAATGCCTGACTAAATAACCAAAAGCCAAAGGCTAAGAAAATAATTACATTTTACTCCACAGATTGCCCTGAGCAACCGGTAAACAAACGATATTCATATTTAAAGAGCTGCTGCTTACAACTTTCGTCGGAAGCCAGGAGAAATAAATTGAGCTTGTCTGCTATGTTGTTTACCTCCTACCACAGTAGTGTGCAGGGATACCTGCTGACACCAATAACAAAAGAATCGCTACTGCGATATTCATGTTTTAGCTACTGGTACATACTTAGAAATTTTTAGCTATGTAATAACTTGATAATTTACTTACATAAAATCTAAACTTTATTCGCTCATAAAATCAAACCTTTGGACCAGCCTTGAGGGCAAAATAAATTAGCCCAGCAATCTGCTGAAACTATCGAATAATATTTAAGAGAAATTCTCATTCTTGAAGTCCAGTTTCCAACTCCAGTCATTGAAGGAAGTACTACATGCTGTTCTTTGAAAACCAATGTGTGCAGCATATCCATTCTGCTGTGCAAAACTCCAACCTTTAGTACTATCATTACATTAGCCTACAATTTCATTAAAGTAATTATCAATGAAGGCTGGAACATAAGACACACGAGAGTAAAAGAATAAACAATTGAGGGACATAAACAGACAAAATAGACATTTTAAGACAAACATACATACCAATTGTGTTTTCAGGAAGTTACCAACTAAACTAGTATATTTTGAGTCTTCTTTTTTTATTAGATGCTTTAAATACATAATGATATATCTGCAAAAACACCTTACAGACTTTATTGGTCTACATAATCTATATAACGCAGGATTGGGGAGATAGTGAAGTTAGCATATTATGTAAGAAACAGATGATTTAACAGGAAAAAATCCTCTTGATAGTGGTTGTTAATATTAATAGGCACTTGAAAATCAGTTAAGTAATGATGAACAATGAATATGTAATGAAATAATCACAATTTTTAAAAGTAAATTGTATTCTTCTTAACAATGCAAACCTGAGGTCCTTTACATTAGGAATAGCTTACGGCGAAGCTGGAACACCGGTCGTTAAAACTGTTGAACAAGGTGGCTAGGCAGTAACTACCATCCAGTGGACGGGGCGACCCATCTCCCTGGATGTAAACATTCTACTCTGCCTTTCGGTCCAAGTTTCAGATAGAGGGGTGGCATGAAGGGAGCATTAGTGTAAAGGACCTCAGGAATGTATAGATAGGAAAATACAATTTGCTTTTAAAAACTGTGATATGTTCCTACACAATACACGAACCCTCAGTGCTTTACATTAGGAAGAATTGCTTATTTAGGGGGAGGAATCTGAGTGAGTCTCTTGACCTTACCGAGTGCACCGCCACTGACAAATTAATTGGAGTATAAGAACTGCACAATCAAGAATGAGACTACTGGGCCTTTTTGAATGAGTGAGGAACCTTAACTCTTGCAAAAAACGACTGGGAATATTGAGTCGGAGGCATTAAAGCAAGATCCAAGAAGGGTTACATTATTGCAAGAATCTCCTTCCTTCCCTTGCTAGAGGAAGGAGCGGGATTGCTTCTATGATTCTAACAAGAAAAATATAAAGGAAGTTCGTTGTATAGACTTATCGCATCAGAAGCCAGTCCTGCAAGTGTAGGTTCAAGTTCTATTCTCAGCCCGAAGGAAGAGAAGTAGAAGCACAGAAGGAGAGGCCAGCCACTCTCGAATCCTTCTAACCTCTAGAACCACACACCTTAGATGAGATGCAATCTGTCCTCTTAAAGGAGCCAGGTAAGAAAACACAACTTGCTGAGCGGCCTCCACAGGTCCCACAGAAAAAGGTTCAAGGACTTGTGTTCCCAGACCCGAAGGAAGAAAGAAAAATGTGGACCTAATGAGACCACATCTATCTTCCAGTCTGATATATTCTTCAGAATGTGAGAAAAGGACAAAGACCCTTGTACTATGTGTTCTCAGGGGAAGCATACAGGTGGCGTTGTCACCAGCTACAGAGAATCTCCTATTGATCTCGCATGACCATGAGAAAGACGTGTCCTTTGACACTTCTCCTTTGGCGAGTCAGTACTGGAGAAAGGTCATCGACCTGCATGTACAGGAACACATCAATAGGATAAAGTAATGATTGATCTGGATCTTCAAATACAAAGTCCAAGGTGCAGAGAATCCATGCAAATCTTCTATCCTCTTTGCCATTGCTGGAGAGAAACGAGATGGTGTCTTGAAAAACAAAACTTGCATGGGCGTTTGCACCCTAAACGAGAGTCAAATGTCATCTAGAGACCTGAAGCATTTGTGATGGCAAGAGAGAGAAGAAGTTTCTCATCTGTAGTTGAATCTCGACTTGAGGAGAAACAATACTACGTACTTATATGAAAGACTAGGTCGAATGTGGACCTATGTCTTTCACAACTGAATCAAGAGAGAAGCTAACTTGCGATTCTTATGGAGGAATGATGTAGTGGTTGCATTTGACAACATTCTCAAAGGTTGCTTGTGAGAGAGAGAGAGAGAGAGAGAGAGAGAGAGAGAGAGAGAGAGAGAGAGAGAGAGAGAGAGAGAGAATGATGAATGGGTGGCTAACGAGTGAACTGCTTGTTTGGCAGGCGTGTTGGCTCATTGAGTGGCTGCGTTGCCAAGCATTCGGAGTCAGTCAGAGCAGTCAGTCAGTGAAGGCAGTTGGAGTGAGAAGCAATCAGTAATCAAGTTCTGTGGTGCTTGTTTGGTGTATTTTTGTTTATGAGTTGGTGTGTAGTCTTGGTGCTTGTTTGGCATTTTTTTGTTTGTGAATTGGTGTAGTTTTGTTGTTTGCTTTTTTTTGTGTTGGATGAGCAGTTTGTTTGTGTAAGTGTTGGTGTTGCATTTTTGGTTGCTCCTGGAGTTTTTTTTGACAGCCATACCATGTTGAAGGCACAGCTTTGTCAAGTTTCCTGGCGAGTAAATGTGTTTGAGACTGTGTTTTTTGCCTTGCTGAATCAGGTGTCCTGTTGGTAATTAAGTAACGTAAAGGGGAAAGTGTGGCTGGGGGAAATTTGTAAGCCAAGAGTGGTTAACGTAAATGTGGGGAGGTCTTGCTTGCTTTTGTTTTATTAGCTTGTGATCCCGCCACATTCTGACCAGAGAAAAAGTCCTGTCAATGACACCAACCAGTGAAGACAGCTCTAATCCCTGGAATGTTACAGAGGACTGAAAGAGTTACGCTGCTATTTCCGTTGCTGCTCTGTGAGAAAGCCTGTGCTTGCAAGGAAGGTTGGAAGTCTTTTAGCCGTGAAAATGAAGGGACTGTACTTCCTGAAGAACCGCTTCTCAATTCACTGATACCCATGGTTGGTTCAGGGAGGAACTCTTCTCGTTACCCTGGAAACAGAGCTAGCAGGTTAGGCGACAGGCGAAGTCTTCCGGCATTCATTTTCAATTTGGGGTAAACAATGTTTGTTGAACACCTTACAGATTAGAAAATGTATATAAAAGACAAAACTGATAAGTTTGCCTGAAAAAACTATTCTGATGAGTTTCTCTGAAAAAATTATTCTGATTCTGAGTCATTGCAGTGGCCAATGGGTCAAGTGTGATGTAGCAGACGACCTACAGACTTCTGTTGTGCAGGGGATTAAACAGACATATCTGTGTCTGATGATTCTCGCAATGGTGTGTGTGGAGCACAAGACAGGAACTCTAAACGAGAATCAAATGCTGCGCAGTGACCTCAGGGTGAAGACTGGACAGAAAAGTTCCTTCTTAGTAGTTAATCCTCGAGGAGAAACAATACCAAGATGGACAATGTCTCCATGAGAAAGCAGTACCCTGCCCCTCACTCAACTCCAGAGGCTGTGTTGCTTGCTAGTACATTTCATCCTGAAATGCATTTGGCTGATAGAGCTATTGAGTGTACTACAGTTATACTCAAGCACCTGCATGTTAACCCAAACAGGAGGGAAATGAAACACTCTTGTTCGGTGATAAATGCCACTCCAGGGACATAGGCTCTCACAGTTAAACTCTGGGGACAAATCTCTGCAGGGTTCCCCTTATTTGCCTTGCCCCTCCTGGTGTAACCAAGGAAGTAGAGGGAACAGAAGAGGAGGATCGGATGTTCTCGCCCACCCAGCTGGCGGAACCAGCAGGAGGGGCTAGTTAAGTACAATCATGAACCTGGGGTAATGATGCCAACGCAATTATAGGAAAGTGTTTTTGCCTCGGCCAAACGCTCATTGAGGAGAGGACAGAGGTCCTCACTCACCAAACGCAGCATTCACTTCACCAAACTGGTTTGTTTGATAGAACATGAGCTAAAGTTGGGTGGAGTTGAGAGAGCCATTGGTTGGCGAGAACTTACAAGTCTTTGCAACGCATCCATCTTCTCCAAGGTCGAAACCTCAAGCAAAGAAGACTGCACAAAGGGACCTCTTAATTTCCCCTGACATTCTGTCTTGAGGGACAGATACATCCTTCATTGAACCTGTAGCAACACTAATGCTAGTTTTGACAGGCAGGAGTGAGCCACTGCATGATTTGCGCCCTTCACCCTCTGTGGGCCAGAATTGGGATGGTGAGATGTCTCTCCAGCACTGATTTTAGATGCAAAAAACTCCATAGAGGTTTGTACACTTGGAGTGTCTCGTGAACGAGGCCCCCCAAGCAGCACTAGTTCTAGAGGTGGAACCCCTAGTCCCAGTGTTAAGGGTAACTGTTCTTAATCCCAAAGGATTAGGAGAGCCCGAAGGAGACCCAAATGCTTCCTCTGTGTAAGGAGGCAGACCCTTCGAAGTGCCATGGCGGGGCTTCCTAGGGGACGGAGAGGCTACCTTCTTCTTCTCAGACTGATGAAGTCTTAGGAGAAGAAGGGAAGGCAGCAGAAGAAGACAACGACAAAGATCAAGGCAACAACACCTTTCCTCGACTATTCAAGTGTATGATGAGATGATCCGAGGATTGATCTCGAAATACCAACTTTTACAGCTGAATTCCAATAAAAGACAAAATTCTCCCTGTCGTCCTTATATCTCTCGGCAAAACCAAGAGGGTCCAAAGAACAGGTAAAGAAAGGGCACTCTACCTGTCCTGCTAGAAGAACCAACAAGAGGGGTAGATCGTGGGCAATCATCAACCTGTGATGACTGCAGCACAGGGAAGGAGGGTGCTCATGCCATGGCAAAGATGTAACCTCAGTAAAGCAGAAAGTTCACTTGGACAGAAAGGAGCACTCGATTCGGCCAATACAAACAGGTCGAGCCGAATCGAGTGAGCTAAGCAGGTCACGACATTGCAACTATGAGTGGTAATCATCAGCTAAGAATGATCACTTCCTCCCACATTACTAGCCTCCTTCTTGACCAAAGCCCATCAAGAAGAAAGTAAAAAAAAGGATTTTGTGTCTGCTATCCTATGTACTTGGACCCTAAGGTCCAAGACATCCAGGATGGAACCTGACCACGCACTTAGAAAGTGCTGGCAGGCAGTGTTGAAACACCCAAGCTTTCCTGTATTGGTTCCAAGGAATTTGAGAAATCAGTGACTCCCAAATCTCGTAAAAATGATTATCGAGAGCCGGCTTCCATCGACTTCTGAATTCTTGTGATTCCAAAGAATCCAAGCTCTCAGCAAGTGCCCAAAATTCCAAGTAATTCAAGCGCTCGGCAAGACTCTCGAATCTTGTAAGTACAATTATTGGGAGTGTCTTGTCTCACCTGAGTGCTTGGAATTCTCAAGAATCCAAGCACTTGGTGGGCGCCAGAAATTCCCAGGAATTCAAGCGCTCGGCGAGATTCCCAAATCTTGTAAGGACAATCACCAGGAATGGTCTTTTCTCACCTTCCAAGTGCTTGCAATTCCAAACAATATGGGCACTCAGCAAGACTCCCAAATATCACAAGGACAATCATTGGGAGTGATCCTCCCTCAACTTCCGAAGAAATCGAGGAGGAATAGGCACAGTACCAGTCTTAGATGCAGATATCTAAGAACTGGATCAGGAGTGCAACTTCTATACAACACGCACTTGAGGCTCCTACAAACCTGAGACCCCAAAGGGGAATGCAAACTGGATCTCATCCCAAGGGCGAGAAGAGCCGCAGAGTCCCTTACTTTTAATAGGGAATCTCTTCCAAACCTCTTCTGGTGTTCGAATCCTAAGAATCAAGACCCCACCAGGTGGGAACCTCCTGAGCACTGGCGAGCATTCAGCGAGTGCTAGCAGTAACGTTGCCGGGAGGTGATGAAACGTGTGTTTCGGCCTTTCTCTCGTAGTAGCCATCTTGCTCGGTGAGACGTACCCGCGTGAAGTCACAATAATCAACAGATATCACAAGTTTAACATACGACTAGAATTTGAGAAATATCTAGAAGTGTTCGTGAACTATCGTGATAAGATTAGTGGTTGAAATAGTAGGATAAAGCGTCTTCTAAAGGTTAGTTTAAATACAAGTGTAAATAACTATAAATCAGAACAAGATGGCAGTTAAGTTCCAACTGCGGGAAAAGGTGGCGTAATTTGGCGTGCTTAGCAGATTCACAATACGATGAGGTAGCAGGAAGGGAACTGGCATTTCTCATATGAAATCAGCAACAGTCCTAACCAAAAAGATACAAAAGCATTTCATAGATATATTAGAAGGATATAATCCTTCAAACTGGAACAAATCTAATGAAAACATCTTGAAAATAATTGAAGAAGTTCCAAATAAAATCCAAGTGGTCAAGAGACTCATAAAGAAAATATACATAAACCAACATATTCCGACAAAGAAAAATGAATAAGGTAAATCTTGTGAATATACTAATTGATGCATTAGGAAAAAGAATGCCAAAAGCATGCAAACTGTGTAAGGTTTGGTATAGCATAGTCAATCCACAAAACCTAATCAGAAAATGTGCTGCATGCAACATTCCGACCCATCCACAGTGTGCTGAGGTAATACAAGATTGAGAAAAGATACCAAGAATTTTTTGTTCAACAAAAATGCTTATCATGGGAGAGACACTGTTATTTAAATCAAGATTGAAACGCTACAAATAGTTGAGGATGAAAGAAGAAGAAGAGGAAGAAGAAGAAGAAGAAGAAAAGAAGAAGAGGAAAACGGAAGAGAAGTAAACAAAAATGAAATGACAGAAAAAAATAAGGAAAACAAAGAACAAGATAAAAGTATGGATGCAGAGATACTCATTGATACTACATATGAGGCAATAAAGCAGCATACCTACGAAGAAATAAATTACGATATGACAACAGAAAAGCAAATCCCGAAGAGGCTCTACCCAGATCTATACAAATGACGGGAAAGAGGAAAAATAGACAAGAAAGACAAAATCTGCAACCTTTTGAAAAGAGGGAATTGCAGATTTGGAGAAAGATGTTACTACAAACATCCTAAGATATGTCAAAACTATGAAATATATGGTAAATGTGCATACTTAGATGGATATGGGATGATTGCAGAGATCTGCATCCAAAAATATGTCAAAAACCTAAAAGAAGGAAAGGATGTAAGTTCGACAAAAAATGCAAATATATGCACCCTGTAGCCATGAATCATAATCAAATAAATAACCAACCCAAGTAAATCAAAATCCCAAAATAAGAAAGAAACAAATAAAGGAGAGAAATCAAGAATATCAGGTAAAAGAGAAAAGCAAACCACCAATGAGATTTGCAGAGGTGTCAGCAAAAAATTTCAAAGCATCAGCTCCGAAATTCTACTCAAGAGATAATAACTGTATTTATTATGCAAGAGGATATTGCAGAAACGGAGAAAATTGCAGATTCAGACACAAAATTAATAATTATGATGAAGGAAGATCAAATATTATGGAAAAGTTGGATTTTTTAATGTCAGAATTTCTGGAAATGAAAAAAAGAACAACATACCAGAACAGGAAAGAGACATGGGAAAATCCTTATTACTATCAGTATTAAATGAAGGAGAAAACACGCAAACCATCATAGTGATGAATGCGCAGGGTTAGTTACGACGTAACTCAAAAAGAAAAATAGAGTACTTAGAAGAACTAACCCAAAATGAAAAGAAATAGATATAATGATATAAGTGAAACCTGGTATTCCCAAGAGACTGGGAATGATGATCAAATAAAAGGGTTTCCAAACTTATAGATCAGATAGAAAAAAATAGGAATCAAGGGGGAACCGCAATATATGGGAAAGACAAAAAACAAGGAAAAAATATATGAGAAAATATAGTAACTCAGAATGTGAACTAATAGCGGTAGAATTTGAATCTGAAAAATTGATGAACATAGTAATATATAGACCTCCTAATACTAAAGAGTTTGACATAATAATTGAAAATTGGATGATATATGTAGAAATCACAAGGACTGGACTATTCTCCTATCTGGTGACTTCAACTTTCCTTTCGTAGAATGGAAAGGAAAGAACGAATAGGAGATTGTGGTTGTACTTATACATATAAAAAAGAGAGTAATAGTAGTGCAGAAGATAAGAGGCAATTTGAAAAGCTATTAGATATGCTACTAGAATACAACATTCAACAAATAAATCACCTGCCAACAAGAAAGGAAAATACTTTAGACCTAGTATTTGTGAACGAGATGAATTATTTAAAGAAATTAAAGGAAAAATAGTTTATAATGCGAGTATTTCAGACCATAATGTCATAGAATTAACAGTTCATTCCAAAGCAAGTGAAAATAGAGATAAGCAAGAAATGAAAAGTGGGAAGGATATGGAAAATACAACTTCTACAGTAAAATATAAAATGGTCAGAAATTAATGAAGAATTAAACAAAGATTGGGATAACATTTTCGTAAGTGGGATGACATAAGGGTAAATACGGAGATATTATATAAAATATTGGAGATAATAGTGGAAAAATATATATACCGAAGAAGAAAAGTAAAAAAAAAAAAAAAAAAAAAAAAAACCCCCAAACATCATTCATGCATACCAAGAGACAGAAGGATCTTGTTCCAGAAAATCAGAAAGTGGAAAAAAGGTCTTGCAAAAGAAAAAAAATGCATGGAAAGTTATAGAACTAAAAAGTAAGATAGAAAATGCAGAACAAAAGATTATACAATCAAAAGAAAATGAAAAACGGGACTTGGAAGAAAAAACCCTATTAAATATCAAGCAAAACCCCAAACTATTATACTCATATGCGAAGAAGATGAATAAAAGAAGAATAGAAATAGGCCCTCTGAGAATTGAAGGGAGATTAACGAATGAAAAAAAGGAAATTTGCAACATACTGGCAGAACATATAAGAGAGAATTCACCCCTAGAATAGATAATGAAGATAATGATATAGAAGTAAGGGATGAAAATAGTGAATATTTAGCTGACATAGATATTAACTGAGCTGATATTGTGCAGGCTATTAATGAAATTAAAAATGGAGCTGCTGCAGGGCCTGATGGAATTCCTGCTATTTTGTTAAAGAAAGTAGTTCATTCTATCGCAAAGCCACTTGCAATATTATTAAGACAAAGTGTAGATACAGGCAAGATATATGATGAGCACAAATTAGGATATATTACCCCTACTTTCAAAAGTGGATCAAGACTAGAGGCAAGTAATTATAAGGCCTGTGAGTCTAACATCACATATATGAAAGTGTATGAAAGGGTAATGAAGAAAAATATTATGAAACATTTAATAAAAAATAATTTGTTTAATAAAGGACAACATGGTTTCGTACCCGGAAAAAGTACACAAACCCAACTGTTAGTCCACCGTGAAAACATATTCAAAAATATGAAAAAGCGAAATGAAAACAGATGTGGTTTATTTAGACTTTGCAAAAGCTTTTGATAAAGTAGACCATAATATTAGCGAAGAAAATTAGAAAACACAATATCGTGGATAAAGTAGGAAGATGGTTAAAAGAATTTTTACACAACAGAAAACAGATAGTTATTGCAAACGACGAGAAATCGGATGAAGCCAAGGTAATATCCGGTGTGCCGCAAGGTACGGTGTTAGCTGCAATACTGTTTGTTATTATGATTGAAGACATAGACAATAATGTTAAAGATTCGGTAGTGAGTAGTTCGCAGATGACACAAGAATAAGTAGAGAAATTACTTGTGATGAAGATAGGAACGCTCTACAAAGAGACCTTAACAAAGTATATGATTGGGCAGAGGTAAATAGGATGGTATTTAACTCTGATAAATTTGAATCAATAAATTATGGAGACAGAGAAAGAAAGCTATATGCATATAAGGGACCTAATAATGAGACCATCACAAATAAGGAAGCAGTTAAAGACCTTGGTGTGATGATGAATAGAACATGTTATGCAATGATCAAATAGCAACTCTGTTGCAAAATGTAAAGCAAAAATGGAATGTTGTTACGGCACTTCAAAACAAGAAAAGCTGAACACATGATTATGCTGTATAAAACATATGTTCGTAGTCACTTGAATATTGCAATATGATATGGTACCCACACTATCAAAAGGATATTGCACAAATAGAGAGTGTACAAAGGTCATTTACAGCTAGAATAGAAGAAGTTAAGGACCTAGACTACTGGGAAAGACTACAATTCTTAAAATTATATAGTCTAGAAAGGAGAAGAGAACGCTACATGATAATTCAGGCATGGAAACAGATAGAAGGAATAGCAGAAAATATCATGGAACTAAAAATATCAGAAAGAGCAAGCAGAGGTAGATTAATAGTGCCCAAACTATACCAGGAAAAATCAAGGAAAGCACACAGGACATTAATCCACTACGCACCAGCATCGATAATGCAGCGTCTATTCAATGCGTTGCCAGCTCATCTGAGGAATATATCAGGAGTGAGTGTAGATGTGTTTAAGAATAAGCTCGACAAATATCTAAACTGCATCCCAGACCATCCAAGATTGGAAGATGCAAAATATACCGGAAGATGTACTAGCAACTCTCTGGTAGACACTAGAGTGCCTCACACTGAGGGACCATGGGGCAACCGAACAAGATGTAAGGTCTGTAAGGTAAGGTCTGTGCCTGAACTGGGATGATATGTCTCTCCTTCAGCAGTTCAGCATGCTTGCAAATCATTAGAAACACAAGCTACTGGAACGACTTGTGAATGAGCAGAAGACATCACCTGTCTAGAGGCAAACCCCTAGACTGGTGACAGGAATGCAAACTGAAGCTTGAGCTCCCACAGTTCCTGAAACACAAAAACCAGGGGCATATGAATCGGTTCTCGAGCCCAAAGGTTGGGAAGAGCCGACAAGGGATCCCATTGCCTCCTTGGAAGAAGGCAGCCCCTAGAAATCCTGCAGGCGGACTTCTTAGGGGGGGAATCCAGCCTTCCTCTTCTTTGACCAAAGGGTGCTGATCTGGTTTCCCGAGACCTCTAACCTCAGAAAAAGAAGGGAAGGACAGTGGAGGATGACATTTCTTCTACAGGGCATCTACAACAGGATGGTGATCAGACATAAACAGTAAAGGCAAGAATCACAGAGCAGCTGAAAGTAGCAGCTGTCCAGTGGTAGTTCGTCTAGGCAACAGTAGCAATCTAACATGTAGCACAATACCCGAAAGTTAGTTTAAGTAACACGGTGAGATATCCAACCATCTAACGCTGTGTTCTATGACTGCTCACTATCAGCCTGAAGAAAATAGAAAATATAATTGATAAAAGGAGACTCCTCTCATTCTGAAGGGCACTGCCCTCTGAAGCGAGAAAAGACCCTTAAGTATATGTCACCTAATTGCCAATGACTCCCCCCCCCAACTCGTTGCCCAACAATCAAGCAAAGAGGGTGAAGGAGATCTCTTTCCCGAAGGAGAAACACCACAAGGAAAGAATACTAGGAGAGAGCAAACACACTGAAGTTTTCTCCTGGTAAAATCTTCGACAGCACAAGCGCAAATTCATATTTCAATAATCATAACAAATATACGGTTGCACCCTTAATATAAAAGGGCGTGAGGATGTAATAAGGGTGTACGTATGTTATGCCCTTGCTGCTGACCTCGAGACACACACTGGGGTAAGGCAGCTTGCAAGACTATCACAAAAAATGGGTTTGAATACTAATAAATATCTCACAAAAAGTGGGTTTAAATATTAATGAATATTAAACAGTATGTATGTATTTAATATACATAAAAACACTAAAAGAAAAGATCCTACAGGGAACTCAAGATTAACAACAGTCAAGCAAGAGCTCACAAAAACACATCTGCATCAGAAGACGGCCGAAAGCAAAGTAGAATGTTTACATGCAGGCAGGCGGATGGGTCTCTCCGCTTGCCTGAAAGTAGTTACTGCCTAACCACCTTGTTCAAGAGTTTTAACGACCGTGTTCCAGCTTCGCTGTAAGTAATTCCTAATGTCAAGGTGTGAGGGGTTGCATTTTGTGTAAGAACAAATATGCATCTCATCATCCCCATATGAACCACTTGCAACCTGTCAACACTAGCAAACATTGCTAACTATAAACAGATGAAAATGGCAGTTTTAGATATGACAATTTTTATGATAAAATTATTTGGATACTTACCTACTGTTAAAGTTAGCTTATATCTTCACATCATTAGGTGCTATCAGCAATCAAAATAAAAAAACTAATACTTGGCTAACCCACTAGGACTGTCTCTATAATCACCTGTTTCCTACCAGGTGGTGTTGGAATGTTTACATTCTTGTCAGAATTCTTCATGACCATCCACTAAGATATGAGGAGGCTGGGTGGGTTTCTCATTAACAGTATTTAAGTATCCAAATTATTTTATCATGAAAATTGTAATTATTTAGAATGAATCTTGCCTACTGTTGAAGTTAGCCGACTACCACATTTAATGAGGATGGTGGGTTAGTTCACCCAGAGAAACAATGTTCAGCCAAGCAAACTAACAACTTTTTAATGAGGGAGAAAAAAGCTTCATAACATTCCTTTTTATTATTATAAAGGATTAGTTTATCCAGACCTCTAAGTCTCAACATTCCTGCCTGTTGTGTGATCATTAATGGCAAGTACTGTCATCGGATGTTGGAACCACAACAGGATGTAAGACACTCACAACAAGACTTGTCAGAGGATCCTTACAGGGGAATAAGGACTAACTTGTAGGGTACTAGCAACTCCTGTGCCTAAGTCAAAACCCCATAACTGACAGTCCAAAACTAAAGGCAACTACCACCTTCATATATGAAGGTGTACTCCTATACACCAATGTGTACTTTCATGCTCCCAAAATTCAATAGTGGGATTGCCTAACAACTAACGATAAGACATATAATTTTAGGTTCAGGACAAAGTATCCCTGCCACGATGATAGGACTAAGCTTAGACTTTATGCCTCATGGTAAATTTAAGCATTTCACAAATAATGAGTCAACAACGGTTACATCTCCCCTGAGCCCCTGAGCTGTGTGACAATATTCTCTAGCGAAAGGTTTTAAAGTTTTAAAAGAAATAATGATGTGCTTGCAGTACAGAAGCCATGAGGATTATTTTTTCTAAATCTTGAGTGATATTCCAGTCAGCATGATGTAGAACTGAATGTAATGTAAAGTGGTATTATTTGATTGCTGTGACAGAAAACTGTTTAGTGTACCCGAAATACTAGCAGAACTTAAATCAGGCTATCTAGTGAATGGGTGGTGGATATCACTCTGGACAAGCACCAAAGTCAATATACTGACCACTGTTATCGATACTGAAGTCTAACAGTGGAGGGCCCTCTATACTTAAGGATTACTTCATTGGCCATTCTAGAAATGCCCTTAGCTTGTAACAGATAATGACAAACCCCATGCAGTCAGATGAGATGTATGGAGGTTTGATGGAATCTTCTCAAATAAGACTGTCTGGAAAGATCTTTCCTGAATGTAAGAAGACGAGGAACATCTACCACCAGGAAACGAGGTTAGGGGAACCATTCCCTTTGGGGCTAGCAACAAGCTATCACAAAAGCATAATGGTCTAAATTAGATCATTCTTGAAGGAAGGCATAAATTACCCATGAGTTAGGATCCTGGCATAGAGGGCAGTAAACTGGGAGAGTAATGTTTTGGGCAGTAGTGAACAAAGTGGTATTTGGGTCTCCCCAGAGGTTCCACAACTACTGCCAAACCTGAGGGAGAGGAGACTAAGTGACTGAAGATCGTGTCCTTTTCTGCCAAGTTGGTCTTCAATAACAATGTTTTTCCCTATGACATAACATAGTAAAGGAATGACGTTGCTGGGCTCTGTCCAAAGGAGAAGGAAGTTTCTTTGTTAGCCTGAACAAATTTCTCGATCGGCCTCTTCTTGTTGTCTTATGTAAGAACCGAGAGGCTGAATGGTAAAAAAAGGCTACAATCGTATTGTCTCTGACTAGATGATCTGCTTGTGTAAGACCATTCAAAACTGTTAAAAGCTGTAGACTGTTTATCCTCCAACTCCCTGACATCAGATGTTTCTCAGAATGGGTCCCCAAACTGCCTCTTAAGACATATGAGGACAGTGCAAAGGTTCTTGAGGTCTACAGGTCAACCTATTTAGGTGTAAAGTGGTAAAAAATTATCTATCCATTTCTCTGTTGGAAAAAACAAAAAGAGAGAGCTAATCTTCATCCCCAGATAAATAATTGGCAGGACTGGAAAACCATACATTGGTCAATGTCGAACAAAATGCCCAGCTCTGAGGTTAGACATAAAACATAATTCTTCACCTTCAAGTTGTCAGAAACAAATTGGTGAGAAGAAACCAGTCATCCAACAATGAGAGAACTACTCTGATACCAAGCAGGTGAATCCATCCTGCTAAATACTCCAACACACAGAAGAACACTTTTCTTCAACTGAAGGTATACAGGGATGTGGAAGTGTTTGTCCTATACATCGACAAAAAACATTCTATGCCCTTCCAAAAGACCGCCAGAACCAAACTACTTGCTTCATTGAAAAGGGAGTAATATGAATAAACTCGTTGAGACTGGAAATGCCCTTGGCTCAAAGGCCTTGTTGCAAAACAACTGTCCAATTTACCCCTCCCAACTCTGAACTTCTCTGTGTGAAGAGTGCGGAGAGAAGGATATTTGGATCCTAATGAGGACCATCTCTACCCAAAGTTCTTCCTGACACTGCCAGACACTTCTGAAGCACTGCACATGGCCTTCCAAGCATCCACACAGCCTACTTGAACTGGGCGTTCAAAGCATCAGTTATAGTTACGTGTAATTTTCAACTTAAAGAGTGTGAACCAGATCGCTACAGAAGCAGAATTCGAGAGAACTTTGGAAAATTCTTCATGGAACTTACATGCAAAAAGATGCTGTAAGGGCAAGAACCTTGAGGGAAGACTTCAAAGGTAGTTGAAAAAATTTTCTAACCTCCTGATTCGGGACAAGGATGGGACACTGTCAAAAACAGTTACTAATGGTTGAGCAGGGCTACTTTATATGATTTGTATACAACTATTTCTGTCGCTTTACAACCGAGTTGTAACAGGAATAAGGCATTCCTCCCATTAGCCTAAGAAGAAGGTTTATCAACGAGGGGTTACAATTCTGATGCATCATCAAGAAACTCTGCCTCTTCAGGACTAATATTTAAAACTGTTATCATCATCATCTCTTATATGTATCTACATACATACATACCTATGTATGCATGCATAAACATTACCTACAGGCAGTACCCTGATTATGTCAGGTTCGGGTTACGTCGTTCTGAACTTGCGGCGCCGTCAACCCCAATTTTTCTGTGCTGTTACCAGCTTTACGGTACCATTACCCAGGCTTATGATGCTTATGGTAACAACACTGTAAGTGCTATATATTCAAATTATAATTATGATGCTTTGGGTTACAGCAATTTTCAGCTTATGGCACACTGCTGGGGACAGAACCCTTGCTGTAAACCAGGAACTGCCTTTATATATAATCACATACATATATGTATTACTATTGCAATAATCAAGCTGTAGTGCTAAAAATGAAATACCAAATTCAAAGGTACTTCCGCATCACAATTAGCCCAATTACATTACCAATTAGAGGAGTCTTTGCTTCCTTAGTCCAAAAACTTGAAACTTGCAAGTTGAACAGAGGAAGATGAAAAAGGTGATGGTGTATCGAAGTACTAACTTAGCACTAAGCAGCTTCAAAAACTGAAAATAGATGCAGTAGCATCCAAGAAACAGCATTAAAGGATACACTTCTGAGATCACCTCTGTTGTTTACATTGAGCCAGCAACATGGTGGCACATTGTCTAGGTTTGTTGGTTCCTAAGAGCTTACTCTACCAACACTGTTGCGAGTACAATATACACTGATTTTGTTGGAAGCAGAGCTATCTAAGACTGAATAGTTTCCTAGTTTTTTCTTTTGACTATTCATCCATTTCCCAAAGTTCTACTTCCATGATAGAGCACCTTACCATAATCAGTGTTAACGTCTTACTCTGAGGCAGAAGTAAACTAAAGAGCGCCAGTCAATATATTCATCATTGGCAAAAGTTGCAAGTGAAAATAGAACAACACAAGCTATGCACCACTTAAATACTAAAGGAGAATCAACCAAATCATGGCTGAAACCCCTAATTTAAATGGAGGAATTGGGATGGAAGAAAATGACAATCTACTGACGATGGTGAAGTAACATCCAAGAAGGTGACATACCACAGAACATCAGCATGATGTCACAGAATGCTGGTAGTAAGCACTGGATGACTGGGAGAGGCCGTTGGGTGGGGAAGGTAGAGGGTTCTTGTATGATGCCACCACATAACCATAATGACCATTGGAGCCGTCTGCACAATACTTAGGAAGCAATTGCCAAGAAGCGAGAGCCGTTCTAACACTATGCTAACTCAATGTAGATAAGTAAGGGATATAATTGTCACAAGGTAATGAATACGAGATGATAAGAGGGGAAAACTGAGTGAGAGTGGGGAGGGTTAATGTTCTCTCAGAGGACGATACCAGTTGAGTAAATAAGAATTCATGTGTGGCTTGGAACTACTGAGGTAAAAATAATATGCCTGTAACCCTATACTGTAACTCTTAATCACAGACATCATTATTTCTCTCTCCAAAACAGAAAATACATGAGCGCTAAACTAGCAAATAGCTCACCTGGTGAAAACATCAAATTCGAAGAGGGCACAGACCTTGGTCCCAAGACATGCTATGGTTCCCTATCCGCGGAGAAGACCAACGACCTAGGGCACTCCAGATGTTGGGGTATAGACAGACGTCAAGACTCCGACACCTTTTTTTTCATGGGGGAAACCTAAAAAGGTCAATCACTGTGGGGAGGCAGGGGTGATCTTTGGCCTAATATACACGGTCAAATTTCTAACTATAGTAAAAATCACTTCTCAATTACCTATTATTTTTCTCCTCAACCACATACGCAGCAAAAGAAGGTGGAGCAGGAGTGCAGGAGGAAATAACCTAGGCTACCAGGTAAGATAATGGAGGAGGAGAAGCAGCACCCAAAGACAAAAGAAAAAGACTAAATAAGCTTATGGTGTGCCCTAACGAACTGTCTTCGTAATCTTCCGGTCTTTAGCATCTTCCTATACTTCACAAAATCTTCATCCTCTCATCATATCACTCATTATCCTCATATCAAGAAAACCATACTTGTGCTCAACAGCTAGGGTAACACATAGGCTACCTGGCCATCATGCACAACTAAAACATTTGGTTTCCAACGACTTTACTATACAGCCTAATGCTTTTATCTCTGTTAGTTGTAGATGACACAATGTTAAAACAGACAAGTACAATACCATACAGGAGAAAAGCAGCCAGAAATCATGAAAATTATTACTAATGCCGATTAATACCTTCTGCACAAGCACACAGCATGCAGAATTCTGATGAGAAGGTAAACATTCCAATGTCACCTAGCGGGAAATAGATGATTACAGAGACAGTCCTAGCAGGTTAGCTAAGCATTATTCTGTTTTATTTTGAATGACAATTGCACCCAATGGTGCAATGATATAAGCTAACTTTAACAGTAAAATTCATTTAACATAATATATATTAGTAATGTCTCTTGTTCAAAGGTTTGGGTAATCTATTGTTTGTAATATCCAATTTTCTTTACTAACACTTGTGCAATTCTATGCATCCTCTCAACGAGAGAGTTGGGACTGGGCCCTCCTTACCTTGGGTTTTGTCAGTTTTATGCTTTACAGTACTCTACCTGTAAATATCTTTTTATAAACCCCTTTGTATATGACTAGGGTTTGATAAGCCTCTTGAAATATACGTACTTAAAACAATTTGTGTGCTGGCAACAAAATGAATATTTCTTTGATTGACTGATCTATGAAATTTTGGCTTGCACTTTCAGCCTTTTAATGCTAGACAGTGAAAAGTGGGTGTTGGAGAGGCTGGACAGCAAGATCGAGATATCAAGGAAATACAGAGGTGAAGTACAAGGCTCTAAAACAGAACTGGGAGTAAACTCCACTTATAAGTAACTGAAAGGTTGGACAGCAAGGTTAAAGAAAGGCAGTAGGACTGGAGGTAACTTAAAAGGCTAAAATTTGGTGCAGCTAGAGGCACAAGGAATACTACAAACACTGTTAGAATGCCTACATTCCACCATGTGAGGTAACAGACAGCACTAACCCGTACAGGGCCTATTTCTTTTATGTTTACTGTTTACCATTGTCATCTCTAAATTCTTTTCTGTAATCAATTTTAATATGAATACATGAAATGACATACCATATCATAGTACTATTTCTTATGACAGAAGCATATATCAAACTAATCCCCATGAAAACGTGAATTGTAGCACAATATTTTGATATGGTTTGTGTCAGTAATAAAATGCATCATTCAACCATGTTGGTTATTCATCAAATATAATCTCTCCAATTAGTTTTTGTTAATGATTTTAAAGCATGTACGTATATTTCCTTATACTACTACGGAGTATTTTACATTAAAGATTATGTTACAGCAATCACTTTGACTGTATGAATCTTGACCTATTGTTTTGATGCAAATCATCCAGCAGTAATAATATACCTATTTCTTCCTTATTCACAACTATAGAACATTTCATTTGCCAATTTCTTTTTAGTTCATCATTACAAAACAATTTTTACATTTCTTTTGCTAGTCATTTTTATGCACATATAAACATACCCAAAGTGATATATACTGTGATGTGTAACCAAATATTATGAAACAAAACATGTGTTACCCCTAATATTGACTTGCTAGAAAATCATAAATTGCATTTAATGCAGAGTAAGCAATGAAATACAGATTTCTGTAGGAGAAAATGTTATGGTTAAACATAGCATGAGTCAAATATTACACAACTATATATGATACATGATGTTCCAAAGGGATGATGATGTGGATAGCTATTGTCTACCCTACTGTAACTTGGAATTTTTGCTAATATGGAAATAATCTAGCCCCCATCATGTCAGATCAGTGAAGGTCAACCTGAATTGATAATAATTACAATGCTTTTTACTATCAATCTCAGTTTCTGTACATTTAATACATTTGTGAATCAACTTCTAACTATAAACATGCGAACAATATCTATCAAATTCAAGCAATAAGGTGGAGGAGATTATTTCTGTACCTTCTTCAAATCCAGTTACAATTTAAAGGTAGTTAAGTTTGGATGTCAAACATGATTTCAACATTTAATATTTATTTTTAACATATCAAGGATGTACATCCCTTTAAATGCACAAACCACAAAACAAAATTCCCTAGATAATCCAGAAATCTCTTTCATGGGCAACAAACACTGACACTGAGCAGAATTCATTTGGAGGGTATGCAGAAAGCTAGCATTTAAGTACAAAATATACATTAGATATTAATAACTTCTTCCAGCTTCCAGCCATTTATCAACAGCATTACAGCATCAAAGAATAATTAAGAATAAGACAATAATGAAGAATCATAGTCCAAACCTAAAAAATACAGATATACTAGCAGACAGCCCCTATGTTTAAATGGCTATCACAAATATTGATTTCAACCACATCTGCATCATGAATTCTGCCACACAATTTGGTCAATCACTAAGTTCATCACTCTCACTAAATTTTTCACTTTCTGGTGATAAATCTGATTCCGAACTCACTTCTATGTCAGAGTCAGAATCCTGTCCTCCAACTGCTCCAGCTTCAGCTGCAGCTTCCTCTTTCTTCCTCTTTTTCTCCTTTTTAAGCTGAGCACGTTTAGTATACATGTCAATTATTCTCTGGACTTCTTCCTGTTCAGTTACTGCATCTATGGCCTTACCCCCTTCAATATCAATATCACTTCCATAACTCTTACTGTGACGTTCTTCATCAGATGTATCATGATCTCCAGTAGGCCCTTTGGATTTTTTCTTACTCCCTTTTTTCTCCTTTTTCCTGGTAGCTTGTGCTACTGCTTGTGCCAATTTCCAGTCTGCTTCTAAATCTACAACTGCCTGTGCAGCAGATGAAGAGGCTTCTTTTTCTGCAGCATGCATAAATGCCTCTACCTAAAAAATGGTAAACAGAGATTTATTAATATGAACCACACAGTAACTTTTATATTATATTATATTCTATCCAATATAATATAACTATGAAAGTAGAAATTTTCTATTTTAGCCTTGCCTCTGCTCATTAAAATGTACACCTTGGAATAATACACGTTAATAATACGTTACATTTTAGGAAGAAAAAGTGTTCACTTATCAAAATGATATTTTTATGATAAAATCAGATTTTATATATACTTACCAAGTAATTACATTGCTAAAAGTTTCTAGAATTGGCAACTAAAAAATGTTGAACTTTGCAGTAGCAATTTTTTTGCTTTTGGTGTAGGTATCTAGCCCCGCCCACTTTCGGGAAAGAGAACAACAACTCAGAGAGAACCAATTGTTTATGTGTGGGGAGGTGGGTGGGCTCCCATTCTGTAATTACTTGGTAAGTATATCTAAAATCTAATCTTATTATAAAAATATCATTCTTATATGTGTAATTTACCAAGTAATTACACAGTGGGATGAATGGACAATTCTAATCCCAAACAATATTAGTAAGTACGTACTACAATGAACTGAGAAAGAATTTCTGCTAGCACTACTAGAGTGCTTCTTGTTTCCTTATGTATTAAGAAAGCAGTAGTAAGACTATACTGCCTCTGGTATTGCACTCATCTAAACCAGTATAGCCATGGATTGTCTACTACATAAGTGGGAACCTCATGGCAAAGGATACCTCCGAACGCTAGTAAGAACTAAACAATCACCCCTGCCCAGGGCACAGTACCAACAATATAACTACCACGCAAAACAAGTCATCACATACACCTTAACATTATAATTCACCATCACCCCAACCATAAAATTCTACTGGGTATCCAGGCACATTTTACCCTAGGACTCAACATTAAAATTCAAGGTGGGAAGGTGAGGATGGAAGGAAGACAAACTTCCTACCCTCCCTCCTCCAATACCATGCCAGCCAAAGATAAAGGTCCCAAGGTACTGCAATCTTTAAAACTCATCTCCACGTCCTAGAAGTAATGATTCGCAAATACTGACTTGCATCTCCTGTACGTTGTTTCCAGAGGGGAGGCCAGAGATAGATTGTATTTGAAAGCTAATGATGTAGCTACTAATATGACTTCACGAGCCTTTACTTTCAATAACTAACAATCTTCTTCTCTCGCTTGAGTGTGTGCATCTAGAATGGCATCCCTCAGGAAGAAGGACAAAGCATTTTTAGTAAGAGGATGTGATGGGTCCTTGACTGAAGTTTAAAGGTTACTAGACGGTCCTCTAACTCCCTCAGTTCTGTTAAGATAAAACTTTAGTGCTCTTACGGGGCACAAGACTATCTCTCCCCATCTTCCGATCCTCTGATCCAGTCAGGCTCTTAATCCTAAAGGATTGGGGCCATGGTTTAACAGCATTCTTCAGTTTAACAGCAACCTAAAGTGAATGAGCATATTGCATCACTTCCAGTAAATCAGATCGTACTGTCCATGGTAGTGATTGTCTTTGTGGAGCTTTTTCTTGGTCCCAAGATTCCAGGGTAAAATTAGTCCTAATCCCGGGATCCCAGGAATTCCTGGGATTTTCCATTTTCTAAAATTATGCCTAGTTTCCCTTTGAGGTTTTTGATGTGCTTAACGTTATTAGATATGCAGAAATATTACTGAAGATTGACTGCCTAATTTATTCATTCCTCCTAATGTTTAATTCCAGTTTACACTTTGTTTCTCAACAAAGTAAAAGGAAAAAAACATGAGCTAAAACATGCTTCATTTACTACTTCAATTTTGTTCTGCTTCCAAATTCCAATGCGAATGACAATGTATATTATAGTTCATTATCATTGATAAAAAAACAATGGTTTTCATTTACAATACGTGAAATGAAAAGAGTATTTTAGGACAGAAAATGTAGTAAAATAAATGAAGAAAAATTAAACATATGCATTCTTTATCTATAACATGAGCTAAATGATTGAGAAATTTCTCATACAATACGATCTCATATAACACGAACAATTTTCCATAAAATGAAAGCAATAATAAATGACAGCAAATTTAGTCAAATGAATAAAAATGAAACTTATATTCTGCTCCCACAGCCATCCTGCAGTTAAATTTGTCCCTATTTTTGTACTTAATTTTATCCTGGGATTTCCAAAGATGTGCAAAAATATCCTGTGATTATTAAATTTTGATTGCCTTATATTTTACTGACTCTTTTGGCTGTTGCTAGAGCCACTAAGAAGAGGGTTATATTTGCCAGATTCCAAAAAGAAGCTGAATTCAGGGGTTCAAACTGAGATCCAATGAGCCACCAGGACTATGTCCAGATTCCAATAGACAAGTTCTGTATCAAAGGATCTCATTAAATCCAGGAGGTCCTACTTTGTGGATACATCCAGGCCCCTATGCCTAAATACTGAACCAAGCATTGCCCAGTATCCTTTGATGGTAAAGGATGACAAGCCTTTTGTTTCCCTCAGGAATAAAAAGTAATCTGCAATATTTGTCATAGCTGTTTTAGTAGAAGAGACTATGCTTTTGCACGAACTTCGGAAATCGATGACTTACGACTGCGTTTGGAAACAGCTTCTGAAGCTGCTCTCAAAGACCCTTTTGCGCTGAGGAGTCTTTCGATGGTTTCTACCCTCTCAGAGCCAGAGAAGACAACTTTTGATGGAAGTAGTTGAAATGGGGCTGTCTGAGAAACTTTTTCTTCTGAGGCAGAAGTGTTGGAAAATCTTCCAGCAGACTCATGAATTCTGGGAACCATTCCCTTAACGGCCAAAATGGTACTATTAGGATCACTGATACGTTTTGATGACTACAGAATTTGTCGGACCAATCAATGCTTGAAGATCCAGAATTGGCAAAAAGAAAAGAGGAAGTAAAAAATTTTTTGATGTCGCAGAGAGATCCAACATAAGTATTCCAGCGCTAAGAAACCAATTGTCCAGGTAGAATGCTATGTGATCCCCATTAAGTGGAGCCAACCTGCTAAGGAGCCAGATCATGTGTGAAGACTTCAGGTCTGGTTGACAGTCTGAAGCATAGCGCCCAAAACTGAAATGCATGAACCCGAAATACAAATCTTAGGAACCTATGAGGCCAAATAAGTCCCCCTGGGAGGAGGCAGCCACACCCAAGGAAGGAACCTCCAGCTCTCTACCTCACTAAGAGTTCCTGGAAGAGAAGAAAATACCATTTTAGGTAATCTGGCAGTCTCTGTAGGCAGACTGCTCATTTGGAATGCTGATGCTGGAGACAATAGAGCCGGAAAAAGGGGCCAGTCCTTAACAACTGTCAACGGTTTCTTCAGATATCCCTAAAATATCATCCAGTTGCTGTTGAACAGGGGCGACAGAAGGATCCAACAAAATAAGACATTTGCTGTAACAGAGTTTGCGCCACAAACTCTGGTTTCGTTGGCAGTCTCTTGTCATAAGGATGATGTGGAACCTCATGTGAGGGCACAAATGGGCACAGAAAAGTCACTGAACACTCGGCCACTTCTGTATGTTCTGAAGTTTATGAGAGCTCCGAAGTCTTGCTGCTTAGAAATAAAAGACTATCTTAAATTCAACTTTAACTTAGGCGTAAACGTACACTCAGGAGGGAGAGAGTGCTCTCGCGCCAGTGGGCATTTGGGCGCCAGCAGGTGCTCAGGAGCAAATGACTGCTCATGCATAAATGGGTGCTTGGGCGCCAAGAGGAGGTCGTCCATCACCACGCGATGTGGCGTCAACAGGTACTTGGTCACTAAAGATCAGTCTGGAGTCAACTGAGGCTTACTTACTGATTCACATACTGGTGCTATAGAACGCTTTGGAGGCAAAGATGGAAAAGTTTTCCCAAGGAAGTCAGCCAAACCAGGCCTGAATGGTCGTATAAAAAGACTCACGTCTTGTGGAGGTGGAGCGACTCCTGAAGTTCAAGGAGTTTGAAGACATGCTGAATCAACTCCGGCTTGAGTACTTCCTCCATTAAGCACCCAGTCCCTTGGCCCTACACATTAGTGAGAAACAGCCAAGAGCACTGCCACATGGCCGATGCATATGAGACATACCACCCATCCAACAGCACCTCAAATAGGTGCACAGTTCCTTCTGACCCCACTGCCTTGCAGTCAGACCAAGAAACAAACCATCTTCATCCTCATCTGTGTGTGCTTATTGTGAGAAAATATGGCATTTGGAAGCCCAGTACGTATAAAGCTAAAGGAGGAGCCATGTCAATGACCCCCTCTAATCAGAACTCCTAGCCTACTACTACTGTAACTGTTCCTCATAGAGATTATAGTTATAGTAATACGTACCCTAAACTTGTGTGATTCTAGTTGCGCAAATTCACACATGCAAACTTTTCATTAGACTCTAAAGGCGGCCATACACGTACGCAACTGGCTTGGGGTTTGTCCTGCCGGGATTAGCGCACGCTCCAGTCCGCTTGGGTATTGCCCATACACGCAGAGGACTTGCTCTACGCATATTTTGAGAGGGCAGAGCTAATATGCAGTGGCCGTGTTCCTTTCAGTCCTGTAGTGTCCTGATATGGTTGAGTGTTTTTAAATCATGGCACCAAGTAAAAGGAAGATAAGTGCAATAATAATAATAGTACTCCTGCAAGACGAATACGAGCATGAAATATGCAAGAAAAATTGTAAAGTATGGGTGAAACCATGGCTAATAAAGAGAGGTTTTACCGTAAGACTTAAATGAAAGAATTAAAGCAAAATAACCCGGAAGATTATAGAAATGATTTAAGAATGACTGATGATGGTTGAGGTGTTCCTAATTTTTATTGCTGCTTCTGGTACAGTAATCGGGTAACGGAATCCATTCATTTAGTTAAGGAGGAGGACCTCTGAATATACAATATGCTTTTCAGCTTTTTCATTTTATTTAAGCAAAGCAAAGTTTTACCTGCATTTCAGAATGTTTCTCTCTCTCTCTCTCAAGGTGATATGGAATGCACCATTCTTAAACATACTTTACTTCGTATAACAGGAATCTAAATTGACTCTGGAGATGAAAGAATTTGAATATCGATGAAAGGTGTGATATCGATCACTATGGAAAGATTTCCTCTCAAATGTTTTACTAGTGAAATTCACAGTAGTTTAAGAATGTTAATGTTTTTATCGCCACGTTAATCCTTTAAAATGTTTTACAAATTAATTGTAAAACTCATTTATATTAGTCAAAAGATACCATGAAAGGCTGGCAGTTTTGGCTTTCACAAAAGCTGTTTGCATCTTTATTTTTTTTTTTACATAATTCCAGTAATTGCTCATAAGCTGCTTGTCTTTTTACTTGATTGGAATAATCCGAACTTGTATTTTCCAAAAGCACGGTAGTGCTCTGTACAGGTCCAAAAAAATCAGAATGAAATCGTGAGATAAATACTTGACTGACCGCAACAGCCTTTCACATCAGTACTGCCCTGACTCCCATGGGGAAATAAGATATTGTACATGTTGAAACTGCCTCCGGTCCTCCCCAACACCCACCGCACTAGTTGCGACGCGCCAGTCAGTTCAACATGCTGAAATGACGACGGGACAGGACTGGCTCGACAGGACTGGCATCAATAGCCCCCATACACGATAAAGACTGACCGGTTCGCGCCAGTTGCGTACATGTATGGCCGCTTTAACTGTAATTGTCATACACAAGTTTTTTCAAAGACATACAAACATTTTCAAGAAACCCTGCAAAAGTGTTTGTTTAATTTTTTTATGTAATTTAAGTTTTCAAGTTTTAAATGAAAAATTAAATGAGGCACCCAGTGAAGCAAGGGCACAAGTGCCACCATGGCCAAAATAGAGTTAGCAGTATGACATTTTTCCCCAGGCTTTCCTCTATGCATCAGTACTTCATATGTGACCTTAGGCTTGAAACATTATGGTCTAATATGCAATTGAACACAAGTACTTTTCCACCCTTATGCGACTTAGAAACTTCTGGCAACAGACTCACTTGCACAAGAGTGCTTCTCCACCGTCCCTTTAAACCAGGGGTGGTTCGTGGCAGGGGTATGGGGGAGTGAGCATTGGTCGTCTCCCTCTACCTATCTCCCGCTCAGTCTCAGCATCCAATAAAAACGCTCACAGACTGAGCTCACTTTTCTATTGGCTAATTTGGCTTGACGCTGCTCTTATCTTATATGACAGGACACAGAGATGAAGTTATAGCTTACTTACTCATTTCTTAATTTTATTTCCCTTTCCCATGTTTATTTTAACTTAATTTTTTTATTCATACATGGTCGATTTAAGCGTTTTTATGTTAAAAACACTTAAGTTGTATGTTTACAGTTTTCTTTTGTAATAAGCAACACTAGTTAGTACTCTGCTTGGGTGTAGGCAATGTTTGTTGCAGATCGAAACACAACACGCCATAAAATCATCACTGTCTGAACTGCTAAAGCTACCAAGTGCAGCTCTAGCTTTCTTGCAAACACTTTATCATGCGCATCCAACTCACACTGCATTTCTCCCGACTGAGCCTTTTCACAACTAATCTTTTTTTTTTTTCAATATTTGTTGTCAATAAATCACAGGTGTTGCATGTATCAACAACTAAAATCATGAAATCTTGTAGCCATGTGTACATGGAATCGAATCTGAGAGTTGTGAAGTTGTATATGTGTGTGAAGTTTATTAAAGATGAACATCCAAATTGTTTCTTTTAATTATTATAGTAACGTGTCTAGGACCGAGTTTAATATTGGTTTCATGCCTTCAGTTGTTGATACATGCAACAACTTTAATTTACTGACAAGAAATATTGAAAAATATCACAATTTTTTAAAGTAAATTGTATTTTTCCTAACTATACAAACCTGAGGTCCTTTACGTCAGAATTACTTCCAGCGTAGGCTGGAATACGGTCGTTATGGATGGGCAGTAACTACCGACTGGTAGGCGGATAGGCCAGCCGGCCCGGATGTAAACACTCCACTTTGCCTTCCTCCCGTTGCCAGAGGAAGGAGTGGGACTGCTTCTATGATTCTGATAAGAAAAATAGAAAGGGAACTTGATGTGCAAGCTTACCGCATCAACCACCCCGACCAGCAAGTGTAAGTTGGAAACCAAGGGATCCAGGCGCTCGGCGAGACTCCTGATTATTGTAATAATTATTGGGAATACCCGTTGCCAGAGTGTTTGGAAATCACTGAAAACCATAACACTGAGAATGCCAGAAATTCCAAGAAATTTGAACATTCAGCCAGATTCCCGAGTGTTTGCAGATCACAGAAGACCAAAACACTCGGAGAGTGCTAGAACCTCCAAAGAATTTAAGTGCTCAGTGAGACCCCAGAATTTCATCTAATGATCATCGAGGAGGGGCCCCTCCTCGACTCCTGTAGAAAACGAGGAGGAACAGGCATAAAAACCAGTCCTATATGGGGGCCATTTGAGGCTCTCAAAATGCAAGAACCCATAGGAGACTGTGAATTTAAATCTGTCCAAAGGAGAGAGAAAGCCAGGGAGAACATAGTCTCCAGATGTTTGAATCCTAAGAATCAAAACACCACAAGATGTCGAGACAGTGAGAGGTCTCTCAGTCACTGACAGTAGATCCTTCCTCAACGAAGTGGATGTACGTACATCCGGTGGGACCCTAAGATCCTCCCAGGAATGTAGTCCCCCCGATGCTGAATCTTACGGAAAGCACTCTGCAGGATCCCTCCAATTCACCTCGTCCCTCCCAGTGTAGCCATAGGAGGAAGAGGGAATAGGTGAGGATGACTGGACGCTCTCACTCACCTTGCTAGCCGAACTAGAAGGAGAAGCGAGTTTCGGGCAGCCATCAATCTGTGGTGCTGGCCGCAAGGTGATTCTAGGAAAGCGCTCGTCCTGAGAAACGCTTTCCCGAGGAGGGCCATGAAACTCCTGCACAGTAGGAGAAACATTCACCACCACCGAGACCGGTCGATCACGGGAACGTTACTGTTGTCTGGGTGGAGTTGAGTGTGCAACTCACTTGCGATGGCCAGCACCATCCATCGGCGCGTCCAAGTCCTCGTCGAGCCTGAAGCCTATCAAGAGGACTGAATGGGGGACCTCCTACCGGCCTTACTGCAAGCACTGTCCCACTGTCACATCAACCCTGGGTACCGAGCGATCACCGGCAAGGCGTGAGACCTGAGTGACTCACTCCTTTCTTCCACTCCGTACCTTAGTCATGACGGTGAGTGGACTTAGCATCACTGATTCTAGATCCACATGTGAATCCGTAGATTTACATGCACTCGGGTATCTTGCAAACAAGTGCCCGACAAGGAAATAGTCTTAGGGGCAGAACCTCTTGGACTTGCAGCAGAAGTGTGAACCGAAATTTGTGCTTCTACGGCTCCTGATGCACTAGACCCTGGGGACAGCATGACGGTTCCTGTTCCCGAAAGAACTCCTCAGTTCAGGGAGGTAGACCCTTAGAACTCCTGTGCCGAGACTTCTTGTGGTGTTGGGGGGGGGGTGAACCACCTTTTTCTTCGACAGGGAGCCTTAGAAGTTGAAGGGGAGGAGGTTGATGAAAAATATGATTACAAAGAGGAAGATGATGACACTTGACGAGCTCTCTTCCTTCTCTACTTCTTCCTCTCCAAATTCTGCAAGAATTCTTGTACATGATGAGGCACATTTACCAAGAGAAGTAGAGTTATTAATCACAGGGCAGCCGCAAAAGCGTTGTCCAGTGACGAAACTCCAGGATAGCAGTGGTAAATTAGTATGATTTCCAGCAGGGAAATGCTACACTCACTCAAGAACCAGTATCACAGTCACTACAAGTCCAGGTACAATTCTAAGGTTAGGATAACCCATACGAAGACATGCCCAACCATTTATTGCTGTAATCAACTATCACCACTGTTAGCTTGTATAAGAAAGGGAATATGATAAAAAAAAAAATAAGGATACTCCTCTCGCATCCAAGGGAACCGCCCTCCAAAATGAGAGGAGATCCCACAACAGCAACACTACACGCCCCCCCCCCCCCCCCATTCTATGTCCAATAAGCTAGCAAAAGGACGAAAGAAAAGAGGAAAAACCAGAAGAAAAACAAAGGACAAACCTCTGAAGTTTCCTTCAGTAATTTCCAAAGCGTAAGCGTAAATTTCAAATGAAAACAGTCTCGCCCTGATAGTTAAAGGGTGAAAATATGTAATAAGGATGTCGGCACACCCTTGCCACTGACCCTTAACATAAAAAGGAGAAAGGCAGCTAGCAAGGCTATCACATAAATTGGGTTTGTATATTAATTATTGAAGGCATTAATTGTTACCATCAAACACAATATATATTCACTCAAAATACAAAAGAAAGATCCCACTGAGAAAATCATGATTAACGGCTAGTCAGCAAGAGCTCACAAACATCTGGGCAGGCGGGCCTATCCACCTACCAGACAGTAGTTACTGCCTAACCACCTTCTTCAAGAATTTACCGGCCGTATTCCAGCCTATGGTGAAAGTAATTCCTAATGTAAAGGACCGAGGGTTTGCATATCGTGTAGGAACATAAAAAAAAAAATGAGTAGTGAAAAGGCTTAGTTGGAAGAAATGCAGTGTCAGTTTGATGCATATACGTAATAAAGTGCTTGCAACACAAGCTAGAGCTGCACTTGATAGCTTTATTAGTTCAAACGGTGATGATTTTTTGGCGTGTTGTTTCAATCTGCAACAAACATTGCAGACACCCAAGCGGAGTACTACTGTTGCTTATCAAAAAAGAAAACTGTGGACATACAACTTTCGTGCTTTTAACGTAAAAACACATAAATCGACCATGTAGATGTGGGATGAGGTTACAGCACTGCAATGGTCATCTGAGATAATAAGTTGCGTTAACCATAACATTGAGGCTAATCATGTTGACAAGCAGACGAAGATTGTGCTTTTTTCTGATAACTGTATTGTAATGTCAGTAACTAATATACGGCCGTAGTAAATTCAACCGTAAAAATCGTTATACTCAAGCAAAGTAACAAGCCATTGTGAGGTCGCAATGAGACAGAACTGAGTATTACCAATTTATCACATGGGCATGTGGTGTACATAGCAGTGTGTGTGGACGGAAATGAAATGCCCAACCCCGAGTCTCGTAACCCGCACACAGAGAGGAGAATTTTGTGTTTCTTAGCAGTTAATAAAATTACAATAGCAAAAGACATAATGGACATACATTGATGAATTATATATCGGCGGAAAGGCCAGGAAATTCTACATACAAATATATACATGGAATTCTTAGTGCTCAGCTAGATGAGACACAAGATTGTGATTAGTGGGTAAAGAAGGTCTTAACAAGTACTCCCCCCCAAGACAATTATTGATCAATAATGAATAATTAGAATATTTGTGCAGTTAATCACGATATCTTGTTGGTATTAGGAGCCGTCCCCGAACTCTTGATATTTGTGGTTGTTGGGTGGTCTCAACTGTTGAAATGTCCGGCTTGCCTGCTGGGATGCTGTACTTCGTCTGGCCCCGGGACGACCTCGACCTCATCCCGGGATGTGAATTTCTTTGCTTGAGGTCTTGTTTTGTGGAGAAATTCTCGGATGTCTGCTGCTCTCCTCCCGGATTTTGTTATCCATCAGGAAAGCTGGCTTTATTCTGCCGATGGATACCCCATTTTCCAGCCCATGGATGTTGACGAGGTAGGCCTTTGCGATTCTTGTGATGACACGGTATGGGCCTCTGTACGTATGGTTTGGACAGGGGTAGGCAGCAGGCGTCGTCCCTCAGGAAGACGTGTGTGCAGGTTCCTAGGCCTTCTGGGCTCCAGGTAAGTGTCCTGTCTGTAAAAGTCTTCCAGCAGGACTCTAAGAGGCGTATCTTGGTCGTCTGGTTCCATAGAGAAGAATTTGCCAAGTACTGTCAGGGCTTCTCTGTAGACTTTTTCTGCAGGAGATTCTTCGCCGTTCGCTTTTGGTGCTGTTCGAAGTCCTAGCAGGACCCAGGGCAGCTTCTCCTTCCAGTTTTTGTTGGTGCACTGTGCCATCAGTGCCGCTTTTAACAAATGGTGGGCCCTGTGTGGAGTGTTGTCCCCTTCAGGCATGCAAGGGAGACCCAGAGTTCTGGCAGGAATGCTGAGCCCCTGTTCGTAGTTATGTCGTCCGGCACATTGAAACAGCTTATCCAACTTGATATCACAATTTTTAAAAGTAAATTATATTTTTCCTAACTCTACAAACCTGAGGTCCTTTACATAAGGAATTACTTTCAGCGTACTCTAGAATTACAGATGCTAAATCCTTGAACAAGGCGGTTAGGCAGTAACTACTGTTTGGTAGGCGTGTAGGCCCGCCTGCCTGGATGTAAACACTACACTTTGCCTTTCGGCCCAGGTTCAGATTAAGGGGTGGCATGGGGTGGGCATGTATGTAAAGGAGACCTCAGGTTTGTATAGTTAGGAAAATACAATTTACTTTCAAAAATTGTGATTTGTTCCTACACACTGTATAAACCCTTGGTCCTTTACATAAGGAAAACTCACTGATTGGTGGGAGGAATGCGAGTGAGCTTCTAGAACTGACTGGAGTTTTGCACACCTGGGGTATTCCTCCTGGTCGTAACCGCGAGGAGTGCCCTGCCTCTGACAACTTGATCGGAGTAGAGGAGCTGCATGATCAAGTCAGACTTCTGGGGCTTTTTGAAATGAGTGAGGAATCGTAACTAATCCGAAAATGGGCTGGGAAGAATATTTTAAGAGTCGGAGGCATTAATGCAGGATTGCTTCTATGATTCTGATAAGAATAATAGAAAGGAAACTTGATGTGTATGCTTACCGCATCAATTGCTCGACCAGCCAGTGTAAGTTCGAGTCCTTTCCCCAACCTGAGGGAAGAGGAGTAGAAGGACGAGGAGGGGAAGGCAGAGAGGCCAGTCACTCTCACATCCTTCCTACCTCTAGAACTGCACAACACTGGTCCAAGGAAAAGAGGTTCCAAGGACCTGAGGGCAGACCCAAAGGAAGAAAGATATGAATATGGTCACAATGAGACCTCATCTATCTTCCAGTCCGACATATTCTTCGGAGTGATGAAATGTACTCAACTACTGGACTATCTAACTGTAGAGAAGTCTCTCATGATCTCCTAAGACTAGGAGAAAGATCTCTCATGATCTCGTAAGACTCGGAGAAAGATGTGTCATTGGACACTTTTGCATTGGCAGTCTACAGTGGATAAAGACATCAACACTCAATGAAGGGTGTTGATCCTTCATGGGTACAGCAACACACCAATAGGACAATTTAATGACTGATTTGGATCAACCAATACAAGGTCCACAGCAGAGATCATGAAGGACTCGTACTCGTCAACAGATGCCAACTGATTGCGCTGTCACGACTCACGCATCCGAGACGCAGTCACAACATGATACCGGACTTTTGAAGGGTTATGCTGAGAACAATCATACAAATAGTCTATCTTGTTCGCCAACGATGTTGAGAGACGAGATGATGATTCTTGCCAGATATGTGCACATCAGACGAGAGTCAATTGCCTGCTAGAGACCGAGGTCCCTGTGATGTCAAAACAGAAGCTTCTGATCAGTAGTTGAATCTCAACCAAGGAGAAACAATACTATATTGCTAGTGAACAACTAAAGTGAATGTGGACCCACATCTTCACAGTTGAATCAAGAGAAGATTCTGATCTTAGAAAAAGTCCTGTCGATGACACCAACCAATGAAGACGGCTTTAACCCCTGTTGTTTACAGAGGACTGAAAAAGTTAATCTGCTATTTCATTGCTGGTCGGCGAGAAATTCTGAGTTTGCAATGAAAGGAGAGTCTTTCGGTAATGAAAACACAGGGAATGTACTGACTGACGAACCGCTTCTTGTGACTGGATCAGGGAGGAAATTTCTATTTACTTTGGAAGCAGAGCACCATTCGGGGTGAACAAAGAATAATTGAACACCTTACAAATTAGGAAATGTATATTAGAAGGCAAACTCAAATTGTCAGAAGAAAATTATTCAATTATTCTGCGTCATCGCAGCGGCTGATGGGGCAGGTGTGATGGAACAGAAGACTATGCTACAGACTTCTGTTATACCGTGGGGTAAACAGTAAGATGACAATGAGTCTAATGACATATATCTCTGTCTGAAAATTCTTGCAATGGTAAATGCGGTGCAGGAGAGATGGGTATTATGTGAGAATTCTGTACCAAACCAAAACGAATCTCAGAGAGCGAGCAGTACTGAGACAGAGCCGTATACCACTCGCTCGACTTGTCATACTGAGTTGCCTGGTAGTGCATTCCATGAAGGAATGCGTTCAGCTAGAACCATCGAGGGCAAAAAATTTACACTCGAGCATCTGCATTTCAACCGAAATGGGAGGGAAGAAAACCCTCTTGTTTGGTGATAATGCAAATGCTGTGGTGTTGTTGGGAAACAATTCTACTAGTTATCTAAAAATCAAAACCAGTAACTCTTGGAAGACCCAAAAGGCTGTCCTGAGTTTCAGGGTAATTAAGAAAAGGTACTATTCGTCTCGGTCACATACCAGAAAAATTAACTTACAGATATACGCCTACAACTCGGACAATGCAACTCATAACAGAAGCATGTCGCAAGAAAAATATTTTAGTATATTTGTAGGTTCCTGTAAATTGCATTCCAGCCTAATTCTTCTTCATTCAAGGGACAAGAATAAGGACTGGAAGAAGACTTCCTTCATCCCCTAATGAAGAGAGCGAAGGTGAAGTTTTCCCACAGGAAGACTTCTATGATGATAACAGGATACCAAAGATGACTAGTTCAAGCTGAACTGATTTTCCCAAAACAGTAGCACTGAAGAGGTGTTCAAACCTCTCGGTGCTATCCATCCTGAAATATTGACATATGTTCGGTAAGATCCTTAGATTGAACCAAAAACATAGTCTCTTGGGTTCGAACTCTGAGGAGTATACTCCATAGAATTCCTATTATTTCCTTGTTCACTCCCGTATAACCAGGAAGTAGAGGGAAAAAAGAGGGGAGGATTGACTGTTCTTGCCCGCTCTTCCCTGAACTTGCGATGCTCTCATTCTGTTAAATGAAGCATTCATTTCCTACAACTGTTTTGTTTGCATGAACGTGAGCGGAAGTTGACCGTGTTAAAGGTAGTAAAAGCTGGCAAGAACTTGCCACGTCTTGCTATGCATCTGTCTTCTCAGTGATCGAATCTCACGATGAGGACTACACAGAGGACCACCTCCTATCTCCTTCAGATGCCTTGTCCCGAAGGACAGCAACATCGATCTTGGCACCTGAAGAACAGCCATTCCTGGCTTTCACAGGTGGGTCCAAGCCTCAGTCCCTTCTCTCGTCCTTGTGATGGAAAGAAGAGTACACATCACTGACTGTGGATGTACGACCCCTTGGGGGTTGTACACTTGGAGACCCATACAAGGGTATACCTGACACACCCCCAGTTCAATGAGCACTGCCCTTCCCGCTCCGGAAGGAGCAGGTGAAGCTGAAGAGACAGCCAATTACTTTCTCTCTACGGAAAGGATGCAGACCCTTAGAAGTCTCGAAATGAGACTTCTGAAGGGGCAGAGAATACCTTCCTCTTCTTAGGACCTGGAACCCTTTGAAGGGGGAGGTTAGAAGGCGTCAGATGATGAAAGATGATGACCCCATGAAAGCTCGCTGCAACACAGCAATGGAGGGTGCTATATCATGGCAAGGAACTGCACCAAAGAAGAGCAGAGAGTTCCTTTGTTAGAGCCGACCACTCAGATCGGCAGAGCTGTCTGGTCGAGCCAAGCTGAGCCAAGTGAGCTGAGCAGATCACCACTATATAATTATGAGTGGTCATCGTCAATGAAGAGCTTTCACTTCTTCCCAATTAACTGTTCTCCTTTGAGGCCGAAGCTCCAAGAAGAAGAATAAGAGGGATTCTGTGTCTACTGTCCTATGTGTTCGGAACCTAAGATCCAACAATACATGAGGACGGAACTTGACCATTCACACAAAAGGTGTTACATGAAGTTCCAAGCTTTATATATTTCCAAACCAGACTGAGGAGTGGACTCATGTGGTAAAGACTCGTCTTGTCATCCAAGCACTTGTAATAGTGAGCACTCAGCGAGCGTTAGAATTCGTAAGAATTACCACACTCGGTGAGAAAAACCCAACTCTTTTTTAGGCGAGTCTTGTCTCGCCTTGGTACTCGGCAATATGATGAAGCTGAGCACTCGGCGAGCGCCAACGAAACCAAGGGATCTAGGCGCTCGGCTAGACTCCCGATTATTGTAACAATTATTGGGAATGCCTGCTGCCAGAGTGTTTGGAAATCTCAGAAAACTGAATCACTCTGTGAACGCTATAAATTCCAAAGAATTTTAAGTGTTTGGCGAGACCCCTGAATTTCATCAAACGATCATCAGGGTGGGGCCCCTCCTCAACTCCCGTAGAAATCGAAGAGGAACTGGCATAAAAACCAGTCCTAAATGCTGCATTTAAGATTGGAATGAGAGTACAATTCAACATAATATACAATCAAGGCTCCCAAAACGCAAGAACCTCATAGCCATGGAGACATAGTCTCCAGTTTTGACATAAGATCCTTCCTCAACGATGTGGACGCACGTCCGGTAGGACCCCAAATCCCTCCATGAACATAGTCCCCCGACACTGAATCCTTCGGAGAGCACTCTGCAAGATCCCTTCTATTCACCTCGCCCCTCCCAGCGCAGCCATAGGAAGTACATAGAGGGAATAGGTGTGGAAGACTGGACGCTCTCGCTTGCCTTGCTAGCAGGAGAATGAGTCATGGGCAACCATCAAACTGCGGTGATGGCCGCTCCGCGAGTCCAGGAAGGTGTTATCATCTGGAGAAAATCCGAGGAGGGTTATGAAACTCGCACGGCAGGTGAAACATTCGCTGCCACCAAGACCAGTTGGTCATGTGAACGTGACCATCGTCTGGGTGATGCTGAGCGTGCACCTGACTGGAGAGAGCCGGTACCGTCCTCTGACGCATCCAAGTCCTCGTCAAAGCTGAGACTTCTCAAGAGAATCGAATGGGGGAGCCCCTACTGGTCTCTGCATGCACTGTCCCACGGGACCGTCACGTCAACCCTGGGAACCGAGCAATCACCGCAAGAGTGATCACCAGCAAGGCATGAGTCACCTGAGCAACTCGCTCCTTTCTTCCACTCAGTGCTCGAACTTTGCCGGTGAGCGGACTCAGCATCACCAACTCTGGATGCACACAAATCTGAAGATTTACGTGCACTCGGGGAACTTGCGAACATGCGCCTGAAACAGAACTAGTCTTAGGAGCAGAACCTCTAGGACTGGCAGCAGAAGTGGGAACCGAAGTTTGCGCTTCGGGTACGGCTCCCAACACGCTAGGCCCCTGGGGACAGCATTGGGGGGGGGGGGGGGGGGGGTAGAAGAAAGACTACCTTCTTCTTCGACAGGGAGCCTTGGAAGTCGTAGGGGCGGACGATGATTAAAAATATGATGATTCCGAAGAGGAAGATGACGACACTTGATGAGCTCTCTTAATCTTCACCTTCTCCAAATTCTGCCAGACTTCTTCTACAGGATGAGCTACATTCACCAGCACGAACAGAGATAATAATCACAGGGCAGTAGCGAATGGTAAATGAATATGATTTCCAGCAGGGAAACACTACACACACTTGAGGACCAATATCACAGTATGCTAGAGTCACAGGTACAATTCCAAGGTTAGGATAACCAACAAGAAGAGATATCCATCTACTGCTGTAATCAACTATAACCACTGTTAGCCTGTAAATGAAAGAAAATATGATTTAAAGAAATAAGGACACTTCTCTTGCATCCAAGGGCACCACCCTTTTAAATGAGAGGAGATCCCTCAAACACCAACACCACACACCCCCTCTTCTATCTTCGTCCGATAGCTAGTGAAAGGAAGAAGGAGAAGAGGAATTACCAGAAGAAACAAAGGACAAACCTCTGAAGTTCCCCTCGGTAATTTTCAAAGTGTAAGCGTAAATTTCGGATGAATACATGTTTCGTCCTAACGTTAAAGGGCGAAAATATGTACTAATAAAGATGTTGGTACACCCTTGCCGCCTAACTTCAACACAAAGTAGAAAGGCGGCTATCAAGGCTATCACAAAAAGTGGGTTTACATATCAACTATTAAAGTCAATTAATTATTAATATCAAACACAGTATACAGTGGTCCCCCGTAATTGCGGGGGATGGGTACCAGACTCCCCCATAAATGGTTAGAACCCGCAAATAGTTGGAACCCCTATGAAAATGCTTAAAACCTACATATTTTGTTAGTTAAAACTCAAGAAAAACCCACTGAAAATTTTTATACCTGGTTTAATATTTATCACAAAAAGTGCATTTTATGGAGAAATTGATAAAAAGAGCCAGGAATTTGTGGATATTTCTCATAGAAAAATACTGTGAATCGGCAAATGTTCTGTGAATAATGGGGGGAATTGTTCCAGAGAGAAATCTACAAATGCATGAGTCTGCAAATCCGGAGAATGCGAATATGGGGATCACCTGTATACATATTTATTTACAATAAAAAATAAAGATCCCACAGGGAAAATTGTAATTAACGGCTAGTCAGCAAGAGCTCACAAACATGCGTCTTCATCGTAAGATGGCCGAAAGCAAAGTGGAGTGTTTACATCTGGGCAGGCGAGCCTACACACCTACCAGACCGTAGTTACTGCCTAACCAACCACCTTGTTCAAGAATTTAATCCTTTAACGCTGATTGGACGCATTAAACGTCGATATAAATTGTTTGTTGGGTGCCGATTGGACATATGGTACGTCGATATAAAAAAGTTTTTTAAAAAATTCGTGGAAAAATAGTTATAGGCCTACCAAGCGAAAACTTTTGAATCACGTGCCTTAGGGGATGCTGGGAGCTCACGGATCAAGGCATTGTTTTGTTTACAATCGTTACGCAGGCGCACAAGCACGAATTTCTTACTTATCGCACTAAAAAGTATCAGCGACACATCTCAGAAATTATTTCGTCACTTTGACATCATTTTTGCACCATTTTAAATTAGCCATTACATGGAGTATTATATATGAAAATGTGCGCAATTTAATGTAGAATACAACAATAAACAACTCATGGTTGTAGTTTTTATCAGTTTTTAAATATTTTCATATAAATAACGATAAGTGCCAAAATTTCAACCTTCGGTCAACTTTGACTCTCTAAAATGGTCGAAAAACGCAATTGTAAGCTAAAACTCTTATATTATAGTAATATTCAATAATTTACCTTCATTTTGCAACAAATTGGAAGTCTCTAGCACAATATTTCGATTTATGGTGAATTTATGAAAAAAAAAAACATTTTCCTTACGTCCGCGCGGTAACTCTTCCGAAAAAAAATCAGACATTTTTCGTCCGATTTTCGTAATGTTTGCACCATTCTAAATTAGCCGTTACATAAAGTTTTATATATGAAAATGTGCACAATTTCATGTAGAATGCAACAAAAAACAACCCATGGTTGTAGCTTTTATCAGTTTTGAAATATTTTCATATAAATAACGATGTGCAAAAATTTCAACCTTCGGTCAACTTTGACTCGACCGAAATGGTCGAAAAACACAATTGTATGCTAAAACTATTACATTCTAGTAATATTCAATAATTTACCTTTATTTTCCAACAAATTGGAAGTCTCTAACACAATATTTCGATTTATAGTGAATTTATGAAATAAACTTTTTCCTTACGTCCGCGCGGTAACTCTTCCGAAAAAATCATAAATTTTATCGTCCGATTTTCGTAATGTTTGCACCATTTTAAATTAGCCATTACATAAAGTTTTATATATGAAAATGTGCGCAATTTCATGAAGCATACAACAATAAATAATTGAAGGTTGTAGCTTTTCTCATTTTTGAAATATTTGCATATAAATCACGATAAATAGTAAAAAACCACGTACGGTCAACTTTGATTACCGAAATGGTAAAAAACGCAATTGTAAGCTAAAACTCTTACAGTCTAGTAACATTCAGTCATTTATCTTCATTTTGAAACAAATTCGAAGTCTCTGGCACAGTATTTAGATTTATGGTGAATTTTTGAAAAAAAAAAAACTTTTTCCTTCCCTCCGCTCGCGGATTCTCTGTCGCAAATCTCCAAAATGCGTACGTCGCATTTTTGTAATATTTGCTCCCTTTCATCTTAGTCGTTTCATCAAGTTTTATATATGAAAATGTGCGCAATTACATGTAGAATACAACAAAAAACAATTGAAGGTTGTAGCTTTTCTCATTTTTGATAAAAAAAAAATATGGAATTTTTATTCTAAAATTAATATTAATAATACTTACCTGTATAATTTATCTAGCCCTAAATCCCCAAAAACCGCACCAAAATTTACCACATTGGCAACCCTGTTACCTCCTATTCTGTCCGCCAGTTGGCAACACTGTCGTTGACACATACGAAAAACCTTCCCTCAAATCAGTTGTGATAGGCAGATCGTGGGGTAGGATGGGTGGGACTAGATAAATTATACAGGTAAGTAATTATTAATATTTAATTTTAGAATAAAATCCATATTAATAAACATTACTTAATATAATTTTATCTAGCCCGATTAACCACATTGAAAAGGAGGAGGGAATCTGAATACAATTTCCCCTTCGGACAGAATAGGAGAAAACAAACAAAGAAATATTATCATAGCAGTCAAAACTCAACCCAAGGTCAAAGATACTAACAACTCAAAGTCTCCTACCATAATGCCACCAACTGCGGTAGCAAAGGACAAGGAGTAAGTGCATAGTCATCCGTCTGTACTAAAGTCAGTGCCCGACCAGGTGACCAGTCAGACGAATTGCGGACAGCAAGGCTGCACCCTGAAGACTATCAAGCACTATTCTTTCCCTAAAGGATGAGTGTCTGGACTGTCTGGGCGATTCAAAAGACTAAGCACCTTGGGGGTGTATCAACGCAACCCGAAGTCGCCAGCAACGAATCGGCTCATGAGAAAAAACTCCTAACTCGAGCTTTTCTGGTGCCAAGAGAAACGGAGCGCGGAGCAAAAAGGCGATTCAGTCCCGAAGGACGAATGACTGACAGTCCAACCTGGTCTCGTGTTACACGATCATCGGGGGTGTATCAACGCAACCGACTTCGTCAACAAGAAACTCAGGGCTACTAAATGTCGCCTGATCTCACACGAGTGTCTGACTCCGAGAAGACAGGTGAGACAAAAAGTAGATGGTGAGCGAGTCACCAGATGACAGCAGACGATCCATCGACTAATCCCTGTCCAGGACAGTGGAAGAAGCAGGAGTCGTCAGGACAAGCGAACCAGTGGCTAGTCCTAGGTCAGCATCGACTCTGGGAGAAGCGTAGTCGCCAGTGCCGACAACCCAGTGGCTGGAACCATTTCACACTAAAATGGAAGCAGCATGAGTTGCCAAGCAGTCAGTCCTTGTCATCAAAAACACCTAAATACCAAACTGCCTAATTCCCATTATAACTACGTCAAAAAACTGCCATGGGCTATAATACAAAAACAAAAAATTATATATACAACAAAACAAAAATTAATGAATAATATACAGGTAGCAACCAAACGTAAAACAGGAAGACTACCTAATTCTCCTGTCTGACGACCTGTCCTGCCATCACCAACGGGCCCAAAGAACGAAGGTCGCCTAGAACTAGAGAAATATCCCTCAAGTAAAAAGAGGCAAAAACAGAATTAGAACGCCAAGTCGCCGCCTCAAGCACCTTGGCGACTGAGACGTTCTTCATAAAAGCTACTGATGTAGCAACTGCTCTAATACTGTGTGCTCTCGGCGTCTGGTCTTCCCCCAGCAGCCGAACCACCAGTTTTAACGATCAGATCTCTGAGAAAAAAGGATACACCATTCTTTGAAATAGGTCTCTTGACATTTCGGGGTGAAACAAACAGATGACGGGACGACCCTGAATGTCTTCGTGCGGCGTAAATAACATGAGAGCGCCCTAACAGGGCAAAGAACTAATTCCTCATTTAAATTACCAACAAAGTCGACCAGCGACTTCATGTACGAAACGACCTGGGAATGGGATTATCAGACGATTCAGTCTTTGCGACAAATTCAGGAAGGTATGACAAAATCATGTCTTGTCCAGATCTGGCAACCAGAAAAGAGAGTGCTTGCAGTTCACCCACCCTCTTGGCTGTAGCCAGTGAGACAAGGAAGAGTGTCTTAGAAGAGAGGTCCCTAAATTTTGGCAGAATTCAGAGGCTCAAACGGAGGGAACCTTAAGGCTTGAAGACTTTGTTAACGTCCCATGTCGGAGGCGAACACTGCGGCCTGGGTCGAGATAGGGAAAAAGATCGAAGTAAATCTCTAATGACATAAGATGAAGAGATCTCAGGAAGCCTTGCCTTAAAAACATAGGAAAGCATAGACCCCTATAACTCCCTTAATGCACGAAGGTGACAGGCCCTGTCATGATGTAAATGAACTAAAAACTCCGCTACTTTTCGGTAATGGAAGGTCTAGAAATTGAATGTCCTTGAGACTTACACCAACGTCTGTAAACCGACCATTTAGCCTGATAATTTACTCTGGTTGATTGCCGCCTGGCAAGAGCCAACTGTCGCGCCACTCTGGAGGAGAACCCTTCGTGCTTGGAGAACCTCCTGACAGTCTCCAGGCATGAAGATGAAGCATGTGGAGCCTCTGATGGAACCGATGAAAATGGGGCTGTTTGAGAAGATCTGGTCTCTCTGGCAGGCGAATGGGGGGTTCCACCAGTGCTTCCAGAAGGTCGGGAAACCACTCCTTCTGTGGCCAGAAGGGGGCAATCAAGGTGAGATCCAGACGCTTGGTTGCCCTCACTTTGTTGAGGACTGATCTCACCAGAGAGAACGGAGGAAAAGCATAGGCTTGAAGTCCCTCCCAGTCCTGCAAAAGAGAGTCTGTCCCGGCACTCTGAGGAGTCTGGTAAGGGGCGAAGAATATCTGGCACCGAAAATTCAGTGGGGTGGCAAACAGATCGACTGTGACAGGCCATTTCTTCCTGAGGCTGTCGAAGACTTCCTGGCAAAGTGTCCACTCCGACCCTTGAACTTCGTTCGGTCTCGACAAGGCGTCTGCTAAGACGTTGTGATGGCCCAGGATAAACTGAGGGACCAATGTAATCCCCCTGTCTTCTGCCCAACACAGGATTGATCGGCTTCTTGAGTGAGAAGATCCGACTGTGTGCCGCCTTGGTTTCTCAAGTACGAGACTGCTGTGTGTTGTCGACAAAGATCGCGACAACCGACTCCAACAGAACATTGTTCCTGAAATGAAAGAAGGCCTAGGTACACTGCCCTCAGTTCCCTCCAATTTATTGACATGCTCCTCTCCTCCTCTAACCAAAGGCCCGAAGCGGCTTCAGAACCTAGGTGTGCGCCCCAACCTTGATCCGAGGCGTCTGACCAAAACATTAGGTCCGGAGGAACCGAAAGAAGAGATGTCCCTGACTTGAGGCGGTGAACTTGCATCCACCAACGGAGATCCTTCTGACATTGTGGAGAAGAGGCGACTATCGTGTCCTTGGACACGAAATCCCATGACTGGCGAAGTGTCGAACTGAAGGGACCTCATTCTTTGAGACGACCTCCGGGAACCAGTTGGATGAGGGATGACAAATGGCCCAGGAGAGAACTCCAAACAGAAACTGGCTGCGTTACGGAGGACAAAAATTCTTCGATCAGACTCAGAAGCCTGTCTATCCGTTTCTGAGCGGGAGAAGCCCTCAAAATCTGGGAATTCAAAACAATCCCCAGATAAGTCATGATCTGGCAAGGGATTAGATTGGACTTGTCGAAGTTGACACGAATGCCCAACTCGACACAAAGAGACAGAACTATCTCCCTCGACCGGAGACATTTCTCTAGAGATTCGGCCTGGACTAGCCAATCGTCCAGATACCGAAGCATCCTTACGTTTAACTGATGCAGAATAGCTGAAACAGGAGCCATCACCCGAGAAAAGACCTGTGGAGCAGTGGTGAGGCCGAAACAAAGGGTCTTGAACTGGAAAACTCCCGAGTCCATGAAAAACCGAAGGTAAGGTCTGCTTTTTGGATGGATGGGGATTTGCAGATAAGCATCCTGCAGATCGATGGAAATCATCCAGTCCCCCCTCCTGACGGATGAAAGAACAGTCTGGACCGTCTCCATCCTGAACTTGGACTTTAGAATGAACTTGTTCAAAACCGAAAGATCTATGATGGGGCGCCAGACACCCGAGGCCTTTAGAACTACAAACATCCGAGAGTAAAACCCGGGAGAAGGAGGAGCTCGCTCTTATGGCATCCTTCTCCAAGAGGGCCCCGAAAGCTCTTCTCCAAGGCTTGACCCCTGATTGAGTGAGGGGAATAACTGCTGAACTCGAGAGGAACGATTGGAAAGTGGAGGTCTGGAAACAAAAGGGATCTCGTAACCTTCCTTCAGGACCTCCACCACCCAAGCATCCACCGCTCTCCCCTGCCAAGCTGACCAATGGCGGGAGAGACAAGCTCCTACTGCGGTCTCCAGGCGAGGTGATGACTCCTACTCCAAAAATTCTTACGCAGAGACAAGGAAGAAGAAGAAGAAGAAGAAGAAGGTCCTCCTGGAGGTTGAGCTCTTTCTCTGCCCTTAGAGCCACGCCAAGAACCTCTCCTGCGTTTCAAAGGGTGAGCACCAGAGGATGAAGAAGAGGCACCAGCAAGCTGAGATGTACTCTGGAAAAAAGAGCCAGAAGGAGGGAGGTTGTTGGGCTGGAGCAGAAGGTACAGATTTGATCCTAAACTTACGCTTACTCCTTGAAGGAACGGGAGGAAGACCAGAGGAAAAAGCTCTTGATAAGGCCCAGTGAGCTTGGGAAGAGGCATCACCTTGATGTTCCTTCAAAACCTCAGAAAGCACAGAAATATCGAAAAGAAAATCGCCAAAAGGAGAAGAGGACAACAGACGGGTTCTCTGAATCTCCGATACAGAGGAGGGTAACTGCGACAAATACAGGTTACGCCTTAGAGAAACAAGAAAGGCCTGCATTGAAGCAGCAAGCTCGTTCTGATGTACAGAAGCGATTGAAATGGATGAGCAGAATTTCTTTTCAAAAAGAGGAGCAATCAGGAGGAACAAACCCGGAGTCCTTGATATACATTAAAAGCCCTCCGAGGACCCACATATTGAAGGATTGAGCTTCTTGTAAGGAGCTCATAACAGCCTCCATAGCAATAAAATCTTCAATTGAGACAGAGACCGAAGCCTTAGAAGGCAAGGGTTGACTTGAAAGTCGGACAAAATCAGGATTTGGCTTGGGGGTCGAGAGAATGAAGAATCATCCGCCACCTGGTAAACTCCTCTCCGGTGTCGTAGAAGAGAAGAGAGCTTCCTCTTCCCTTCCCCGATCACCTTCGAAAGTTTAGCGGCAACGTCCGCCCTCACTCTCGCGAACCTCTGGGCAAAGGGAAAACGTAAAATCCCCGTGACCGGGAAGGACCGTCAAGAAAAATCCCTTCTGTAATACAACGAGGCGGAGGCTGCTTCTGCTCTTTAGGCCTCGCCTGAGGAAGAAAACTCAAAATTAAATCAAAAAGTTTCTTGAATTCTACATCATGACATCCATTCGAGGAAACATCAATATCACACGAATCCGCGTCATCATCATCATCATCGTCAGATCCTAACTTAGAAACTTCCTCTGAAGTAAAATCCTGACGACTAGCTATCTTAGGTCTGACACTAATATCCCTCCCCCCTTCTCCTAAATAAGCGCCCTTTGGCACTGTTACGGGACTAACAGGGGACACGTTGGGTAAAGATTCGTTAGGCACCTGCCCGGACCGGATCCCCCTAGGCCTTTGCCACGACGGGGTTCACAAGCCGGGGTATCTGTCGCACCGTTACCCATGGTGCTGTCGACAGGTACCTGACGAGGAGCTGAAAATGAATCTAAAAGTGTGTTAGACATTCTAGTAAAGGCTTCTTGAAAATTCTCTGATTGTTAAACTTAGCAGAAATATCTCTATCTAGACTAAGCTGTAATTTCATAAAATTCTGTTTCCAGGTAGTTTCCATTGCCAAAATCTTCGAATCTACATCAGAAAATAACTTCACTAATTACCGGTTGTACAGGGGGCAAAGCATCAATTAATTCGGAGTCGGAGTCGTACGATACCGAAACCGAAGAGCCAGAATCATGAGCGCCCAAGTCAAAGAATTCGTTAGATACAGTTCTAGCAATCGATTTGTTTTTCTTTTCTCTTAACCGATCTTTTTACGCTGCAAGATTGTTTGGCGTTTCATATAAGCAGTCATATCCTCGTCAGACCAGGGCTTACATACGTCACAACGAGAAGTCAAGTCACAAACCTGTCCACGACAAGAGCTACAAATGTCATGTGGTTCATACTCCCTGCTACTCATCCTTGTCCCACAAACCGGGCAGTTCCTGATGTTGCTGGCAGAAGGAAGCATCGTAATTTCTTGGTAATCCATTGTAGAATTGGACAGGTCAGTAGTTCCGGGTCGCGCAAAAGTTCGTAATTTAAGATAAGAACCACTACAGAAATCAAAGTTAATTCACTATTTCGTGATGTAATGCGTGAGTGGTAATTCATATAAAGTCTCATTTAACAAATAATGAAAGCTTTAAAGGCACAAAAATGTTTAAGGAAATTTATAAAGAGCGGCCGTGATGTAAACAACACGGGCGCTCGTTAACAACTGATTTGAGGGAAGGTTTTTCGTATGTGTCAACGACAGTGTTGCCAACTGGCGGACAGAATAGGAGGTAACAGGGTTGCCAATGTGGTAAATTTTGGTGCGGTTTTTGGGGATTTAGGGCTAGATAAATTATATTAAGGTAATGTTTATTAATATAAAAATTCGACATTCGGTCAACTTTAACTCGTCCAAAATGGTCGAAAACTGCAATTGTAAGCTAAAACTCTTACAGTATAGTAATATTCAATCATTTATCTTCGTTTTGAAACCAATTGGAAGACTCTAGAACAATATTTAGATTTATGGTGAATTTTTGAAAAAAGCATTTTTTTTATGTCCGCGCGTTACGAATTCATGCATCATTTTGTGATAATATTTTCTCTGTGTTGCTTTGATCATTTTACAATGTGTCATATACCAAAATAATCGCAATTTAGTGTACAATACAACGAAAAAAATTAACTCATTAGCTTTAACAGTTTTGCTCACAGCGCGATTTGAATACAATTATATATGAAATTTTGTTATCGCGCTATCATATATCGCATTATATTTTTTTCATTTCTGATGGTTGCATACTAAACTTCAGGCAATGACAAAAAAGAGGAGCCAAAAAATGAACTCTTAATCTTGAAAACTAAGCGCGCTGTGATTTTTCGAAAAAAAATAAACACATTTTTTTCCTCTTCAGCGCTCACTCCCAGCCTACGCTGATAGTAATTTCTTATGTAAAGGAGCAAGGGTTTGTATATCATGTAGGAACAAAGTACGGCTTCTGCGTAGAAGCTTGTCAATGCTTCTGCCATAAGGGTTGCTTGCAGCCATCTCGTAGATCGGTCTTAGACTGTTAGGAGGTATCTGGCACCTCCCGGTTGTGGCAGAGGTCCTATGACATCCATGTGAATGTGCCTGAACCGTCTTCATGGTTGAGGGAAGTCTCCAATGCCTGATTGCGTGTGCCGGTGATCTTACTTGTTTCGCATGATATGCAGTTCTTCACCCATCTCTACACGTCCTTTTTCATCCCTTGCCACACAAAATTCTCGGTCATCAGGCACATTGTTGTACGTCCCAATGGATGGGAGAGGCTGTGGATGATGTCACAGAGAAGTGTTGATTCCTGCTCTCTTACTGGCACGTCCTTCCACTTCAGTGCGGTGAGTGCCGTGCAGTATGCTGGCGTTTCAGGGTCTGCGGCTTGTTCCTTCACCAGGTCCTTGTAGTCAATGCCCAGGTGGACTGAATTTATTTCAATCCTTGACAGGCTTCGGCTACCAGGTTCTTCTTCCCGTGGACATAGCTGATGGTGCACCCGAATTCGGATATAGCGGCCAAGTGCTGCTGCTGCCTTGCCGACCACGTGTCTCCTGCCTTAGTGAAAGCATGTACCAAAGGCTTGTGGTCCATCAGGATGGTAAAGGGGCTGCCATCTAGGAGGTATTTAAAGTGTCGCACGGCCTGGTGGATTGCCAGCAGTTCCCTGTCGAATGCAATTTGTGGCAGAAGAATGCAAGCGGGGAGGGGACCAGTCCACTATCTGCTCTAGTACGGCTCCACAGGCAACATTGCTGGCATCGGTGGTAAGTCTCAGGGGGGCGGTGGGGTCCTAGTAGGCTAAGGTGGTGGCTGTGGCGAGGGCTGCCTTCGTCTGCTCGAGCGCCCTCTGCTGCGGTGTTTTCCACATCAATGATTTCGGTTTCCCCTTCAGAACATGATATGATACAGGCGATACAGGGGATACATGATATGATACAGGCGATGCCCAGCATGAATCATCGGTAGTAGCTGACCATGCTGAGGAGCTCCTGCAGGGACTTGATTGTCTTCAGTGTAGGAAAGTTGTTTACTGTATCTACCTTGGAGGCCATGGGGCGGACACCCATCGGGGAGACCTTGTGTCCCAGGAAGTCCACATTCTCTACACCGAAGGAACACTTGTTGAATCTGATGATCAATCCATTTTCCTGCAGGTGTTTCAGCACGGCCCGGACGTGTCCCAGGTGTTCTTCCATGGATCTGGAGATCAGGATATTGTCCATGTAGCAGATGCAGAAAGCTAGTTCCCCCAAGATGATCAGGCACTGGAAGGTGGCCCCGGCATTCCTGAGGCCAAAGGTGGAGTAGGAGAAGGTGTATGTTCCCAATGGAAAATATGATGGCCATCTTAGCGATGTTTTGGGATTGACTGGCACCTGAAAATAAGATTTAAGAACATAAATCCATTTTCGTAAATATTTTGGCGCTGTGTAGGGCTCCTGTCAGGTCCTCCATGTTTGGCAGGGGGTAATGGTCAGGCGTTGTTACCAGGTTCAAATGACGATAGTCTCCACAGGGCCTCCAGGAACCGTCTGGGTTCTTCACCATGTGGAGAGGGGACGCCCATGGTTTTGATGTCTTTTTGCAAATACCCATCCTCTCCGTTTCTGCGAATACTTCTTAGCATCCTGGAGCTTCTTGGGCGGCGGAATTTGGCATGTGTCGACAGGCTCATGATGGTGATGAGGTGGTAGATTTTGTGCTTGGCCTGTGTTCCCAGCACCTGGCGTAGTTCTGGCTTGAAGACGTCTGGATATTTTTGCAGGAGGGCGCTGTATTTGGACGATACAGCAGCACATATGGTGGGCATTCCCAGGCTGGTGTCTAGGTGTTTACATCCGATGTCCACCAGCAGACCATCTTGTGCGAGGAAATCAAGTGCCCAGAAGGGAGAACCTGATGTCTGCAATGATGAAGAGCCACTTGTACTTATGACCCAGAATGGATATTCTTCGGGTCTGGGTTCCGTAGCAGGGGATGGGGCTTCCGCTTGTAGCCACTAGTGCACCTGTGGCGTTGGGCGGACGGTCGCGGTTCTCTCTCGATGGAGGAAAGACCAACTGCATGGCTCCTATGTTTACCAGCATTTGTCGATGAAGAATCCCACTGGTTGGGATTCCCTGTTGGTTGCAGCCACTGCTGTTATGGGTGGCTGCTCTCTGCGTTTTTTGTAACGCACAGGGAGCTCTGCAGTTTCTGGCATCCTTTCTGAATCATCGGTGGAAATAACACCAGGCTGGATTCGTCCACGTCCTCTGCTGCTGCAGCGGCACCCTTTCTCTGTATATTGCGTATGTATCCCCTTCCTCGACCTTCTCTTCTATAAGGCTGCAGGATGCGGGTGCTGTAGTGTGCTTGGAGGCCTTGGTGGCCTCACGGAGTTTATGTGCGATGCTCACCAATTTCTCCATTGGAAGCGTCTGACTCCATAATTTGCGCCCTCACCTCCTGAGAAAGGCGCCGCAGGAATATTTCCCACAATAGGCTGATCTCCCTTCTCTTGCCGAATTCGTCACAGTATGGCCGCATCAGGAGACCTTGTAGTTTGTCCCAAGCATCCTTGGGCAATGCGTCCCCCAGGGGATGGTTCATCAGGTCCAGGGCATGTTGAGGTCTCTCTGGGTCAGGCATGGAGTATATCTTGATGAGCCTCCTGTGGAGGTCTTCATATTTGATTTTTTCTGTCTGCGCGTCTAGTCAGGGGGTAATTTTAATAAAAGTTTCCTTGGGCAGCGTCATCATGGTGATGTCTACTTTGCTTTCTTTGTACTTAACCTTGGCTACAGAGAAATGTATGTCGGCCCGCAGGAACCATGGCGTGGTATTTTACCCCGAGAATGGCAAGAGCTTTATCGCCTGAGATATTGTGGTTTTCGAAAGCGAGAGGGGGATGCAGAGGATCTGTCAGTCCCCGGATTGACTTTTGAGTTCTGTGTTTGGCATTTTTTACTCTCACCAAAACGCAAATTAAGTACCATATTTAGTCCATTAATGGTGTTTGGGGTTTGTCAGAAGTCAAAACTATACACCGTGTGGTTCTGCCAACGACTTTCTGAATATGGTCGATGTGAATCGTAAATGGCAGGGGCATACTGTTCCAACACACCAGAATGTACCTGGGAAGGTACACCGTAATTAGTCCGTTTGTGGCGTCGGTGGTTTTCTGAGGAAGGAGCTTTCAGAAGCCTAACCTTTTTTGCCATGTGGTTCTGTTAAATGCTTCTGAAGTTAAGCACAGCCAAAATGAGTCCATTAATGGTGAAGACAAAACTGCTTTTTACTGTCACTCCTTGGGGCACCAGTTGTGAGGTCGTAATGAGACAGAACTGAGTACAGTAGTACCTCGAGATACGAAAGGCTCAACTTATGAAAAACTCGAGACACTAAAGATAACACGAAAAATTTTACGGCTCTACATACGAAAATTTTTCAAGATACGAAAGGTTGTTGCTGGAAAGTCCAAGATTCACACGGACCACCGAAAACTATTTTGAAACTCGCGCGCCGCCAACTGAGTAGACTCGCCACCATCCTCCTGCTCTCCCATTGGTTCCAGATGCTAGTCACCGCCATGAGATCCTTCTCTCCTATTGGTCAGCATCCTTCCCATCATGCATCTTACTACGTAGCAGCGTGCCTCGGCCACTCGGTACCAGCATCGTCATCGTACGCACGCTGTATTCGTTCATTCTAACAATTTCGTTTATTAACGTAAATTCGTTAAGTGATTTCGTTGTAGTAAACGTACTTTATCGTGTTGTGTGAGAACTTTACCCTACTTATATGTAAATTACGTACAGCATATACGTAGTCATGGGTCCCAAGAAAGTTGAAATTCATGGAAAGAAGAAAATGCTCTCTTTGGAGACAAAGATGAAGATTATCAAGAAGTATGAAGCTGGTATGCGACTGAGTGTGATCGCCAAGGAATACAGCCGAAATCCGTCAACAATAGGCACCATCCTTAAGCGGAAGGATGTCATCAAAGCAGCTACACCTTCCAAGGGCGTCACTATTTTCTCCAGCAAGAGGACCCACGTGCACGACGAGATGGAACGGCTGCTTCTTGTCTGGATAAAAGACAAAGAAATCGCTGGCGATACGATAATGGAGACGGCAAATTGCCACAAGGCCAGCGCTATTTTCGGCAATTTGATTGCCCAGGCCGAAGACGACGGAGGAGAAGGGACATCAACGCCAAACCCAGAGTTCAAGGCTTCGCATGGGTGGTTCAAGAAATTCCATAAACGGACTGGTATCCATTCAGTGGTGCGGCATGGGGAGGCTGCCAGCTCGGACATGAAAGCGGCCGAAGCCTTTAAAAAGACGTTCGATGAGATGGTGACCAAGGAAGGCTACAGTTCTCAGCAAGTCTTCAACTATGATGAGACTGGCCTTTTTTGGAAAAAAATGCCTCGTCGGACGTACATCACGGAGGAAGAGAAGAAGCTACCCGGGCAAAAGCCTATGAAAGACAGGCTTACGCTCGCACTTTGTTCAAACGCCAGTGGGGATTGCAAGGTGAAGCCCCTACTGGTCTATCATTCCGAGACTCCTCGAGCCTTCAAGGCCCACAAAGTGCTTAAGGAGAAGCTTCCAGTGATGTGGAGGGCTAATGCGAAAGTCTGGGTAACGAGGCTTTTGTTCACCGAGTGGGTAAATCTGTGTTTCGGCCCGACATTGAAGAAATTCTTGGAAGAGAAGCGCCTCTCTCTGAAATGTCTGCTGGTGTTGGACAATGCCCCTCCCCACCCTCCTGGCCTCGAGGAAGATATCCTAGCGGAATATTCCTTCATCAAGGTTCTTTATCTTCCGCCTAACACCACCCCTCTCCTCCAGCCCATGAACCAGCAAGTGATATCGAACTTTAAGAAGCTGTATACGAAACATCTTTTCAAGAGATGTTTCGACATCACCGATACCACAAACCTCACCTTGCGTCAATTTTGGAAGGAGCATTTCGACATCGTCATATACATCCAACTCATCGACCAAGCTTGGCAGGAGGTTTTGAGGCGAACCTTGAATTCCTCGTGGAGGAAACTCTGGCCTGATGCCGTATCCGCCAGAGACTTCGAGGGATTCGACGTGGGCGAAGCTGGTGCTGCAGATTCAGAAACAGTTGACGATCCTGAAACTGTTTTGCAACCAGATCTTGACGAGATCGTTGCACTCGGCAAGTCCATGGGGCTGGTCGTCGACGAGGACGACATCAACGACCTTCTTGAGGAGCACCAAGAGGAGCTTACGACAGATGACCTGAAGGAGTTGGAGGCCATGCAACATAACGTCGTTCAAGAGGAGTTCTCTAGCAGCGGCGAGGAGGAGGAGGACAACCCTATGACAACGGCAGAACTTAAGGATGTTCTAGCCGCTCTTCATAAAGTGCAATCTTTTGTAGAAAAAAAGACACCCCGAAAAGGCTCACACAGGTCGTATGCTTGCGCAGTTCGATGATGTTTGCCTGAGTCGTTTCAGGAACATTGTGAAAAGTAGGCAGTTGCAGTCTTCCTTGGATAGTTTTTTTTTAAAGAGGCCTTTAGTATTAGCAGGAGTAAGCAAAAAGGAAGAACCAAGTGATACTAAAAAACAGAGAGTTGAAAGTGGTGATGAAGTTGAAATTTGGTTATATATATAAAAAAAAAACCACGTAAATTATAAAGTAAAATAAAAAATTTAAAAATCAAAAAAAGACAATTTTTAATTTTTATTTTAGTTTTTTGTAAAGTTTTTTTGTAAAGTTAAGTGTTACAGTTTTGTTAATGTGTTTCATAAATTTTAGTTTATGTATGTTTTCCTTACATTTTTTTATGTGTTTCGTAAAGTCAAGTGTACATACTGTCACCACTTTCGGAGATAGCCTCACTCGAAAGGTAAGCTTCCACATTTTACTACATACGAACAGTATTTCTTGTATACCATGTACATTAATACACTTTATTTACTGGTAATTAGCAGTACGTTATTAAGTTAGCTATTGAATGGTCCAAATTGTTGTAGTATTTCATTGTTTATAGGTCAATTTAGCTTTATTATGAAATTTACTGGGGTGTTTTTAGAGGGCTTGGAACGGATTAGCCATTTTACATGTAAAATGCGGTCCAAGATACGAAAAGCTCATGATACGAAGGCCACCTCGGAACGGATTAATTTCGTATCTCGAGGTACCACTTATTACTAATTTCTTACCTGGGCAGACGGTATACAAAGCAGTGTGCAGATGGATACAAGAATGCCCGACCCCGAGTCTCGTGACTCACACACAGACAGAGGAGAATTTTGTGTTTCTTAGCAGTTAATGAAATTACAATATCAAAAGGCATAACGGACATACAGTCAGTTCCCTGCTTACGACGGGGGATCCGTTCTTGAGATGCGTCATAAGCTGAAAATCGTTATAAGCCAGAAAATCGTAAAAAATCCTAAGAAAACCTTACTTTTAATTGTTGGGTGTATTAAAAACTATGTAAACTGCATTTTTCATAAAAAAAACTTATAATACTGATTATTCTGCATTTTTGAGTCATTTCTTCTGCCACGTCGGCATCATAAGTGACATAACCCTGGAACATGCGTCGTAAACCTGGAAATAATTTCCAGTGAATATAACTGAAAAGCATCGTAACCTCAGAAGGTACATTAATGAATTATATATCTGTGGAAAGAAAAGGAAATTCTACATACAAATATATACATGTGATTCTTGCTGCTTAGCTAGATGAGATACAAGATCGTGATTAGTGAGTAAAGGTCTTTACAAGTTAGATGAGGTACAAGGTTGTGATTAATGGGTAAAGAAGATCTTTACACCAGCACACTGTACTTTTACCTTACATTTAATGCTATAGCTTAAGTATAATATATAATGTCATAATGTTTGGATATATGGTATAGGGACAGATTTCCTCTAAAATGGTGCAAACTAGATTAGAAACATATGGTTGGTTTAAACAATATTGATGTTTGAAAATTTTAATGCCTTTTTACCCATATTTTCATACTGAGCTTGTTTGTTTTTTGGTGTTTAACAAGACATTTTTTACTATTTATAATATTTATTATTATTAGTTGTGATGTTAATAATTAATAGATGGCCAAAATAAGTATATTCACCTTCAAAAATAATTATATAATCAAGCAAAATAACAAGCCGGCACACACTACTTTATCTTACACTTACACTATAGCTTAAGTATAACTTATAATAATGGCATAAGTTTTGGATATATGGTACAGAGATAAATTTCCTTTAAAATGGTGAAGACTAGATTAAAATTGTATGGTTGGTTTCTAAGACATTGATATTTGAAAACATTAAATGCATTTTTCTCAGTTTGCAAAAAAACAGTGCTTGTGCCCTTGGTCTGCTGGGCACCTCAACTAATATTAACAAAAAAAAAAATTTTTTTTTTTACTGGAATGAGAGAATTTTTGGTATTTCTACAGAAGCAGTCCGTGTGGATGCAAGGAACGTAACCGCGGATACGACATCCACTAGGGATTGGGGCGTCCAATGTATTTTGCCGTGTTTAGTACTGGCCCCTGGGGGGTTGATTACAGTCGTCCGAATAAATATTACTTAAAATTCTTGTTCAGTAGGTAAAACTGCATAGAAAAACTGCAACTGCCATAGTCTAGGCCACCACGGATAAGTACCCTAGATCTACCAGACCTGGGTAATTCCCATAAGGAATAATGTAAATACAATTAATGCATTCCAGACCCCCAAAAATATTTTTTAAAAATACATTTCATAGGGAATAAAAACAATTTTACATAAAGAAAACAATAAGAAATAACTATAAATGAAAATAAATATAAATGAGTATGAATGAGGTGAATAAATAAACTTTTAACATCACTTATCTTTATGAAAACCAATTGTTAGCCTGTGGAAGATGGATAGGAGGCGAGGTTATTGTTTGGAAGGGGAATCTCCCTCCAGAAGGACTTCAGGTATCACGGACCTATCTGGGGTTACTTCTCTTTGTTTTTTACTGGCACTATCTGAGGTTACTTCCCCTCTTCATTTTTTACTGGCACTAGGACCAGCTTGAGAGTTATTGGACCCCTGTCAGACAACAAAACTTTCCAGAGACATTTGCTACTGGTGTTTCTTTAAAATTTGTCTAACATTAAACAAGGCATTGTCATTAAATATGTTGTATTACAACTTCTTTGTTGGGATGATAATTCTCCACAAAATTTATCATCATCATTCCACTTTGCAAACATGTCCTTAATCCATGAAGTAGGCACATTATGTATGTACAATTGCTTTCTGAATTTTTAAACCAGCCTCTGCTAGCGTTAAATTCACTTACAGCAGCGCTTGTAGGCATTTCCTCACTGAGATCGGCATGCAACCTCCTCCAACACTACTACGAGTTCTTTCCTAAATTCTGTAGTGTTTCTCGCGTTTTTTTTTACAGAGGGGCACAAAAGCAACGAACACAAAAGCAGATTGGGTCACGAAAGAAGATGGGATGCTTTGTTTGGGCACTCAATATGGGGCCCAGTCATGCGCTAGGCCCTGGATGGAGCATTTCAGAGTGTACGAAAACCGAGGAAACGTATGATAACCAAGACAAAATTTCGTAGAAAAAGTCTACAAAAACCAAAACGTACGAAACCCGAGGTTTGATTGTATATGTATTTGTTTATTAATAATTTCAAATATTAATAAGATTAAAAAGATTAAATATAATAATAATAATAATAAGTTTTATTGAAAGATATTGCTGCATCAGCTGCATTCAACTTGTAAATAGTCTTCTCTATTTTTCTAATAATAGCTTTCTCTCTGCTACTACGACTGGTGAGTATTGCGCCGATAAACGTTTCTCTCGGTATCATCCGAGCATGATCACAGCAGTGGGTCGGAGCAGACTGTAGATGCTGTCAGGATCTACTCAATATATAATGGTAGGTCAGCAGGGGGTCAACCGCTCCCTGAGTTTTCATTGGTTGATGGCGCGATGCTTCCTGCTACTGGTTGGAAGAAGTTTCCTTCAAGACACTTCTCGTCTTTGATGGTTGCGCTGTTGCAGCCTAGCAGACCGTCGAGGCTGGGGCATGACTTCCCTGGGCATTGTGTCACGACGGCTTGCATTGTCATTGGCTGCTGGGCTGCTTGTCTCATCTGGTATTCTTTGATCGGGGGTGTCGCTCGGTCTGGCATTACTTGTACTATTATTTATATTCATGGGTCTTCTTAAGTTGGTGGGGAGGAAAAGCACTTCCTGTGTCGTATTCAATGAGGGCTTTTCTTGCTGTATGAGGAGTGCCTCCGAATGTAGACCCTGACTGTGGTGTTCTTGAACCGTGCAGGACATTCGCTGTCACCATTCAGGCAAAGTCCTAAGTTTGTTTTCTTTGTATATACCGAAGTTTTTAGACCATCGGTATATATATAAAAAAAAAAACTTTGGTATATATAAAGAGAACAAACTTAGGACTTTGCCTGAATGGTGATAGTGAATGTCCTGCACGGTTCAAGAACACCACAGTCAGGGCCTACATTCGGAGGTCCCTCATGCACTGTTCTTCCTGGCAGGACACTCACAAAGAAGTGGACCGAGTCACTCAGGTGCTTGTTAATAATGGGTATCTGAATCGACTTATTAATAAAGAAGTCCGAACAACGTTGGATCGGTGGTATAGTGAAAGTGAGAGACCGCAGCCCAACCCCCATGAGAAGATCAAGCTGTTTTACACAGCCAGAATGCACGCACATCACCGTGAGGACGAGGATGCATTGAGAAAAATCATCAGAGAGAATGTGACCCTCACCAAAGTCGACAAAGAACTCGAACTCGTGATTTATTACCAAAATCGACGTACCCGCGACCTTACCATGAGGAACAACCCGACCCCTGAAACAGTCGAATGTAGTTTACCAATTCTCATGCCCCGTCCATGGATGTCCTGGCTCTAACGTTGGTATGACTTCTATGAAACTGTCCAAGAGGATTTCTTGCTACACACCAGGAAGCTATCTCCCGCCATGGTATTATCAAGCACTAAGATGATAGGGAGGGCTCCTGACCAGCGACGTCTACGACTTCTCGAGGCACTCCTCATACAGCAAGAAAAGCCCTCATTGAATACGACACAGGAAGTGCTTTTCCTCCCCACCAACTCAAGAAGAACCATGAATATAAATAATAGTACAAGTAATACCAGACCGAGCAACACCCACGATCAAAGAATACCAGATGAGACAAGCGGCCCAGCAGCCAATGACAATGCAAGCCATCGTGACACAACACCCAGGGAAGTCATGCCCCAGCCTCGACGGTCTGCTAGGCTGCAACAGCGCGACCATCAAAGACAAGAAGTGTCTTGAAGGAAACTTCCTCCAACCAGTAGCAGGAAGCATCGCGCCATCAACCAATGAAAACTCAGGGAGCGGTTGACCCCCTGCTGACCTACCATTATATATTGAGTAGATCCTGACAGCATCTACAGTCTGCTCCGACCCACTGCTGTGATCATGCTCGGATGATACCGAGAGAAACGTTTATCGGCGCAATACTCACCAGTTGTAGTAGCAGAGAGAAAACTTTTATTAGAAAAATAGAGAAGACTATTTACAAGTTGAATGTAGCTGATGCAGCAATATCTTTCAATAAAACTTCTTTGAAAGAGGGTCTCCTTCCAAAATAATAATAATAATAATAATAATAATAATAATTACAAACTCGATGAGAAGCGCAGGTCACAGGATTCTTGTAATTCTCTCTCTCTCTCTCTCTCTCTCTCTCTCTCTCTCTCTCTCTCTCTCTCTCTCTCTCTCTCTCTCTCTCTCTCTCTCTCTCTCTAATAAATCATAAATAATTTCACTCTCTCAATTAAGGACAACTGAATCCCTCTCTCTCTTTCTCCTGTTTGTAGTTAGCACAGATATTTTAAACTGATCTAATTTTACCTGTATGTTCTAGAACTGTAAATGTGCTGTACTTAACAACCACAGACACATAATTAAGAGTGGCATTAGTCCAAATAAAAAGCACTCTTTGTTCATGAAGAGGAATTTCGTAACAAAGAGAAAGAGACAGAATAAAGTTCTTAAAAATGAGGTTGAGAAGACTTCTAAAAATAGATCAGAAGTGGGAAAGAAGAAATAGTATGTATGTAATCTTCACTCTCTCTATTTTACCAACCATTTATTTCTTTTTTAAGGTAATGTATTAAGCTAACTTTTAAATGAAATACTTAGGAAACATGATTAGGGTCATATTTAGTGTTCAAACTCTTGAAATAAGCATTTACCAGCATTTTTAGACTGTGCCCCCATCATTGCTCTGGTGGCCATTCAATCATCCTCATTAGGACCCCCGGCCGCAGGCCCCATTTTTACTACAACTTTTCTATGTCATTATCGTGCTCAGCAGGTCTCTGCATATTTTTGAAGACACTGGCACTCAATCTCCCCTATAAAGCAAGACAAGGTATCCAATGGAACCATCATTAAAGAGGACAAACCTGAAACTCTTGAAGACATGGATCATTAGATGCTGACACTCCCAACAGTCTGACTGAAGGTCACATGGTCACACAAAAGTATGGATTTGTATGCCTTGAGTAGCCAATAAAATTCCTGGAGGCTATAACCTCCTTCCTGGGCCTTCCGTGGGTCTTGCTCCCTGCAAGCCTCCATCAGGTGCTGATGTTCATTCCAGCCCTACTGTTGAGCCACAGCCACCACCTACACCTGGCTAGTGGAGTGTTCCACCCAATCCGGTCGTTGAGCCCACCCCCAGCCAGATTCTGGTTCTTGCAAAACATAAATATTTGGATGTCCGGCACTCTTGGATCCGATGCCGCTTAAGTCTCCCCTCCAAATCCTGTGCCTGAGCCTACTTTAGAGTCAGTGCCAGACCATGCTGTTGATCTCCCTTCAGGATATCCCAATCAATCCCCACTCTCATCCACCAGTCTGACACCTCTACCAGTGTCCGGCCGAGAAAAAAAAAGTTAAGTATATCTTAGTTTTACCAGACCGCTGAACTGATTAACGGCTCTCCTAGGGCTGGCCTGAAGGATTAGATATTTTTATGTGGCTAGGAACCAATTGGTTACCAAACAATGGGACCTACATTTTATTGTGGGATCCGAACCACATTAATATATCGAGAAATGAATTTCTATCACCAGAAATAAATTCTACTGATTCCGCATTGGCCGAGCCAAGAATTGAACTTCGGACCACCAGATTGGTAGGCAAGTACGAATACCACTCTTCCAACGAGGTTGTCCGGCCGAGAGCCAGCCCCAAGTGCAGTAAGGTCTTCTCCGGACTCCCAACCACAGCGGAATCTCGTTTCCCAGCGTGGCTTGCAACCCGTGCCTGAGTTGGTCCTTGCAACCTGCAAACCTTTCGCACACCCTTCCATCTCTCCTATTTCATCACAGCTCCCAGAAAACAAGACTAGTGGAAGAACCTCTTCGAGAAGTCCTATCTAAGCTGTTCACTAATGTGTATGCCATGTAACAATATCTAATAGAATTAGTTGGTACCACCGCTGTCCAGGTTGTCACAGCAACCAAAGCAGTAGCTGGCTTAGTACCTGTTTTTCCAGTTGATGCAAAACCCATAGATCTGGCCCAAGGATCTTCTCAGTTTAAAGTTCAAAGGAAACCAAGGATGAAGAGTTCAAAGGAACCCAAGGATGAAGAGAAGTAAGGAGTGTAGAAGGTCCAGGTAGTTAACAGAGCCACTGAGCTCTCATGGCCCTATTGTCCTATATGTGTGTAACAGTGCCTTATCTTAGTGCAATCCTGGCACATTGCCCAGAGAAGTATGCCTAGGTTGTCTCCTACCTTAGTAAGTACATAATGTTTGTGAAAATTTAAATGAAAATGCATTTATTTTGGGATTTAATTCACCATTATGTGAACCTTACAATTGTTTTAGCATCATTAATAATTTTGAAGTCAAACTCAACATTCCAGCATACATTTAGCATGTTTAGAACCACTTATTGATTGTAGCAATAACATCAGCATGTGATCTAGCTTATAATTTTAATGATGCTGCATTAGCTAAGTTCTGTGTGGCATTCAGTTAGTTGAAAGATAAACTCGCTAGATTTAGTCAACCCTCGGACAGTGCACTCCTTAAATAAACACAGGCACCTTGCTCTTAGCTTTAGATAGGGCCAATTCTTAGCTAATCTTACTGTGAGTTATCTTTTAAGTAAAATTTGATTTCCAGACTTGAGGCGGTTAGGTTCAGTTTCTTATCTGGCAGTGACGCTCTTACAGACCTTCCAACCTGAAAGGACCTAGAAGGCCTGTTTTAAGGGGGAGCTGTTATAAATATCAAATATCCAGCCTTTTGGCTTGATAAGGAACTGAACACTTTCAGTTTTAAAGAAGCAAATAAAAATAAACTTTTATAATAAAATAATTTTTTGTATATACTTACCAAGTAATTACAAAGCAGCTTACAAATTCAAAATTCGCGCCGCAGTGCTTCTTTCATTTGTGTGTAGGTGAAGAGCACCCCACCCTCCATCTGGGACTTAAGGAAACAAAACTGGCAAAGAGCATTTGTTTCTTGCTTTAATATCCATGTGTGGGGAGGCGGGCAGGCTCCGATCATAAAATTATTTGGTAAGTATATTCAAAACATTATTTTACTATAAAATGTCACTTTTGTATATGTAACTTACCAAGTAATTACATAGCTGATTCTACATTGCTAGGCAGTGGGGAAAAGCATGGACATATTTACTCCAAAGCATTATCAACAATGAATTTGTAATAATGAACAAACAAAATCACCTTCACCACTGAATTAAATACCACCACTACCCATACCATCAGAATTACGAAACTGGAGGGTATACCAGGTACAGGCAGTCCCCAGTTATTGGTGATCCAGTTTTATGGTGCTTGTATAGCACCGAAAATTGTTGATTTTTGGTGTCAAAATGCACTGATACATACTTAACAGAGGCGCCATTAACCAGTTATTGGCAATTTTTGCTTATCATCAAGCCGTTGGAACATAACCCCCACCGATAACCAGGAACTGCCTGTAATTTGTACCCCCAGGATTCCCACAAACCTTGATTTAAGGCGAAAGTTCCCTTTGCCTCCGCCCCCAACACCATACCAGCCACAGATAAAGTCCAAACGTATTGCAGTTTTTGAACACCGTATGTATGTCCTTGAGGCAATACAAGGTGAAAATGGATTTACATCTCCAAAATGTTGACTGTAATATTGCAACGAAGGCGATATTATGCCTAAAAGCTAGGGAAGTTGCAATAGCTCTTACTTCATGAGCCTTTACTTTTAGAAAAGAAAAGTGGTCCTCTCCAATCTGAGTGTGTGCTTCTGAAATCAACTTTCTCAGAAAATATGAGATAGCATTTTTGGAAATACAACAAAGTTGGTTCAAAGGTCCTCTAACCTTCCCCGTCCTGTGAGGGTAGTATTTTTAAAGATCTCATTGGACACAGGGGCATCTCTTCTTCTTTCAGATCTAATATGTCCAAGAGATTTTTAATAATGAAGGAACAAGGACAAGGTTTGGAAGGATCTTCATTCTTCGCAAGGAAGTTAAGGGAGCAAACTGCGTCTCCTTGTGCAAAATCCACTCTCTTGCCCATGGCCTGTAATTCACTGACATGCGTTACTGTCGCCAGGGCTACCAAGAAAAGTGTTTTGTTAGTGAGATTCCTAAAAGATGCATTTTTGAGCGGTTCAAACTGAGAACTTGAAAGCCACTACAGTACGACATCTAATTTCCAGGCTATATTGGGAGGATTTTCTTGCTTCTCTGTGTCAAAGGACTGAACAAAGTCGGCGATGTCTTGATTGGCAGAGAAGTCTATCCCACTGTGTTTAAAAACAGAACTAAACATCAATCTATGCCCCCTAATTGTAGTCAATAGTCTCCTAATCGACTTCAGGAATACATAATAGAAAGTTGACTGTTTTGTTCACAGAGGTCTCAGAAGAGACATTATAGCGGCTGCACCATCCTCTGAACACTGCTGAATTTGGCAGTAGAGTTTTGTAGAAGACTTTCGCCTGCACTTTGCAATTGCCTCTGCAGCTTGATGTGAAAAGCCTTTTGCTCTAATGGAGATGCTTGACAGTGTGAACCCTGTCAGGCCCAGAGCGAACAACGCTTGGTAGTGGGGTTGTCTGGGCAGACTCCATCTTTGTGGAAGTAGTCTTGGATAATCCAATAATAGGCAAACAAGATCTGGGAACCATTCTTTATTTCCCCTAAAGGGGGCCCGATTAGAATCTAGCAGCAAGGCATCTACTGCCCATGCTTGAGGGTCTGGCACTGGAGAGCAGACGAGAGGAAGTCTGTAGTTCCTTGATGTGGCAAACAGATCTATGGTCGGTTTCCCCCATATTGTCTGTATGGACTTCTGTTCTTTCCCCACACTAGATCTGAGAAGGTTTGAAGACCCAGATGGACTGCGTTCAATTCCCTTACATTGATGTGATCCTTCTGCTGATCTGTTGTCCAAGTTCCAGAGACTTTCTGACCTTTTAGGAGAACACCGTATATAAGGTCGGAAGTATCTGAAAAAAAATTGAATGTCTGGGTTCACTGGCAGCAAAGACTTCCCATCCCAAAGTCTTCTTTCGCAGGAACACCCCTGTAGATCCTCTTTGATTTCCTTTGTTATTAGGAAAGTGAAGGAGTCTAGTTGAGCCTTTTTGCACCAGCCTGCTCTCAGGAAGAATTGCAGGAGTTTCATATGCAATCTGCCTGGCGTCACATAGTTCCACCGACACTCAAATTCCTAGAAGACTCATCCATTGGACTGTCGAACAGGCAGGAGAGTCCAGAAAATGACGTACCATCTGCAGACAATTTTCTATTCTTTTGGGCGACAGAAAAAACAGGAAAAATCTGAGAGTTCAGGATCATCCCCAAACAGGGAATCTCATGGGTCAGTGTCAAAAGTATTTCTTTTTGTTGATTATGATACCTAACTCTTGCATCAGGTGAAGGCTTCTCTTCAAGTTCTCTGCACACTTTTCTCTTGATGGCATTCAGAAAAGGCAACTGTCTAGGTATAAGTTGATATTGAATCCCTGAAGATGAAACCAATTTCCTAGGGGCACTAAAGTTTGGGTAAAAAGTTGCAGTGCTGTCGAGAGGTTGAAACAGAGGGCTCGAAACTGTAGTAATATATCCTGGAAGATGAAGCAAAGGAATTTCCACGAGTCAGGATGTATAGGGACGTGGAATAAGCATCTTGCATATCTAGGGTTACCATCCAGTTCCCCTGATGAACTGAAGACATGGCTGATCGAACAGTCTCCATGTGAAACTTCGTCTTCGGAAAAAAAAAAATTCAGCGGACTTACCATCCAGAACATGCCTACAGCCCCTGAGGCTTTCAGGACCATGAAGAGGAGATTGTAAAAGACTTCTGAATGAATCTCTATGACCTCTTCAACTGCTCTCTTGTGAAGAAGAGAATCTACTTCCTGTGAGAGGGCTGCAAAATTCTTGAAACCTTCTGAGTACGCCGTCAGATGATCGGCGATGTAACTATGGGAGGAGCCTTTAGAAAGGGGATGACATATCCTTCCTTGAGTACCTTGACTACCCAAGGCTCCACTCCTCTTCTTGCCCATTCCTTCCAAAAAGGCAGAAGTCACGCTCCTACCTAGGCAAGGAGGACTAGGTTTATTTCTTAGAAAGCAAGCACCTCACAAAAGAGCTTTCATGCACCTCATGAAGAACTTTCCTAGAAGCAGACAAAAGAACGTTTAGGAATAGGGGGTAATGCACTGTCTTCTTGTACCAGAGTAAGCGATGGTGGACTAGCAGAGTCAGTCTGTTGTTCAGAGGCAAATAGCTGACCCTCAACAGAAGTCTGTCGGCTCTCGGCAGCTGGCGCCTTCCAATCACAGGTAGAAGACAGGTGTCCAGAAGGTGGTGCCAGGTGCTCAGATTTAGGTGCTGAACTTTCATAATTGAAAGTCTGGTGTGAGAAGTTGGTCGCTTGACACTCGTTGGTAGTCGGGTGCTCTAACGAATAGAGAGGAGGAGATGAATACTGTTCCCAAAAGCTACAGGAAGGTTGTGGACTGGCCCCTCTGTACCTCTTAGTCACATAAGGAGAGGAAACATCAGGTTCTGTGTCTCTTGAGTGGGTGTAACAATGCAGGAGAAAGATACGAGCGCTTCTTAGTTGGGCTGGACGAATCTGAGTCAGAAGAAAATTGCTGCACTGAAATGTCTTTCCATCAGTGTTTAGTCAAGTCCTGAGGGCACACAGGCTCGACAGAGGGAGCAACTGCCCATGGGCAAACCCATCAGCCTCCCTTAGACCTCCTGCATGTCTTCTCCCCAGTGCAGGGGAGCAGGAAAGGTCTTTCTTTAGGAGCACTGGTGGGACGGACAGCCACCTCCTCCACATACATTAATCACTGCACTGCACTACCACTTACACTTTACAAGTGATCTCACCGGGCCCTACTTCAATCAGGGTAATGTATAGTGAACCAAACTTACGATCAAACCTTGATTCAAGGATGGCTTCATGGGAACTTGGATTTAGAGGTGGTGGTAAAGTAAGAGGACTCATGAAAGGAGAAGTAGTAGTAGAAGAGCAACAGATTTATCATCTACTAAAATAGGAAAAGAACCTGTATTGGT
>NC_061087.1:51918146-51921580 GCF_015104395.2 Macrobrachium nipponense
CTGTTGGATCATGCGTATCTTCACTCCCGTTAGGCCTAACAAACGGCGCTTGATTATAAGCGCCTGTCTCAGTTTCTTTGTCCATCACGTTTACTATGCAATCGTTTTAATCTAAAATTATTAATTCTACGATAAAAAGGAATTGATGAAAATTTTAAATTAGAAATGAAATTACAATTTCTTAAAAAGAAATGATAAAAATAAAAAATTCAACATAATATGACAGTTTCTTGAAAAGGTTAGATTGAACAATTCTCTCTCTCTCTCTCTCTCAAACACATCTGCTTCTCTGTTATTCACTTTTACAAATAATTTTCATCAAAATCTATTTCAACAATAGAAAAAATAAATGATCAAATGTCAAAAGTTAGTCAAAACTTTTGACTGACCTAGACAAAAAAAATTCTTACTTCATGTTCAGCAATGACAGATTTCAAGTTGTCGACTGCTGCCAAAATGGAAGTTGCTCTTTCCTTTGTCTTTAACTCAAGGAAAAGCTTATTAGTTTCGAGAAAATAGGTCTTCCTCTTCGGCTTCTAGGCAGATGCATACATGATGCGGATGATCAGAAAAAACTTCACAGATCTGAATAATACGTATGGTAACGTGGTTAAGCAGTAAATCTTTCTCTCACATTCCCCCTACCCCTTCTCTCAGATACCAGCGAACTTCCCCCCCCCCCCCCCCCCCCCCCCCCCCCCCCCCAAATACTTGATACGCTTGCAGTGCATGACTCAGACTTTGAACGGCTTCGAAGGGGAATCACACAATTCGAACACGCATTTTTCGGGACCGGACTCTGTGTGTGTGTGTGTGTGTGTGTGTGTGTGTGTGTGTATATATATATATATATATATACATATATATAAAGATATATGCCACGAAGGAAAAATAAACAAAGGAGGATCTGCAAGCTCTTTCGACGTTAAACGTCCTTTACTGAGCAGAGACTGCTCAGTAAAGGACGTTTAACGTCGGAAGATCTTGCAGATTTTATTTTTCCTTCGTGGCATATATCTTTATTTATGGATTTATCACGTTCCTAACTTTCGTGATTCAGTTATATATATATATATATATATATATATATATATATATATATATAAATAATATATTCTATATCAGTGAATTAATATCCTCCTCAAATTTTAAGTTTTGCTCTAATCATTTATGTCCGTATGATAGGTCTATTAAAGTAATTTATACTCATCAGACATCTCTGCATTCCAGGAGTTGATGTTTGCACATGTGATTAGTGTAAGTTATTTTTTCATACAAGCTGCCTGAATTCCAACCCAACAAACCAATGCATACAGAATAGCTTAATTATCTGGGGGACAAACTTCCCTGTTGCAGATCTGTTTTTTTTATTTATTTTCTTTTTGTTTTGTTCATCAGTGTATTGATACTATCAAATTGAGAGATGCCATGCACTCCTTGCTGTTCATTTTATTCTGTACTGTAATCTGGCAACCTTCCACCCCCTTGTCACACTCCTCTTTGGTTTATGAATTGTGACCCAATTAGCTAATGCTAGAAGTAGGCCATATTGTAATTTTCCTGGCCAAAATTCATTCATATATATATATATATATATATATATATATATATATATATATATTGTAGAAACAGAAGGAAACCCATGTTTCACCCCAGTGATTTATTACACGTCCAGTCCATACAGAGGTGTGACTGCAAGTGAGTTGCAGACACACGGGCAACATTAGCACCAATCGCGCTGCCCTCTTGGCGACAGACATTACACACATTCAACCATCCTACATCCCCCCCTAAGATTATGGCAGAGTAGAATGACATAATATTCAATGGAAATAATCAGCGATGGCAATGAGCAAATATGTATTAAATACATATATACACACAAAGAAAATTTATAAAAAAAAAAAATCCCCATAGGAAAAAAGTAATGGTTAATGCATAGGTATCCCAACATACAAGGGCATGCATGGCAGCAATATGAATATGCACAAAAGTGTCTGCAAAATTTAATTGTAGACGTAAACAGTTCGGCTTATCAAAAACAAAAGACAAGACAAGCATGAGGGCCAATAAGATATAATTTTACAGTGTGGCACAAGCATGAGCATGGGTTAACACTTAAAATCACTCATGACATACTCGCCCATCCATGAGGGTTGCACTGTCCGACTGTCCGCCTTTTTGGATGAGGTGGATTGGGTTCGGGGTGTGGGGAAGTGACTGACGATGTTGGGGCTACCGTTTTAGCACTTTCAGGTGCTTCCTGTTTCTGAGTGACAATCGACCGCTTCAATCCAGCCTTATGAGATACTGTCGGTGGCCCTTAGACTCCAATACCAACCCAGGTCAGTCCCAGGTTTTGGTTAAAGGATCCTGCACTCTTTACCTTGCAGCCTACAACAAGGGGTAGAAGCTCCCTGGGCCCAGCAAGTGATTGGGTCTCCTCTTGGGACTCTGCCCTTTGTAGCTCCCTCTGCTGGATTACCTCATCCCAGTCTCTCTCCACCTTGTAATGCTGGCTGGGCATTGGCACTCCAACTCTGAGCTGCCTACTGATGGCAAGCTGTGCTAGGGATTTGTCAAACCCCTTAGAAGGCATGTTGAGGAACTGAAGAATTGCCAAAGACACCTTGTTGCAATCGAGGCTGCCTCCTTTGCCTATGTTAGAACTGATGATCCTCTTGGCGGTCTTGACTGTTGCTTCAGCCCTTTCATTGGACTGGGGATAATGGGGTGATGAAAGGTGTACTGTAACCCCCATTTTCTGAAGAACAATGTGGTCTCTTCGCTAATGAGGTTTGTGGCCCCCTCTGCTGGGATTACCTCTGGTGCTCCCCATTTTGTGAAGTATGTCCTCAACACTGATTTAATTCTTGATGTACCATGTACCATTCAAATACATACATCAAGGTAGAGCGAACTGGATATTAAAGGACATTTGTAGCTTGATGTATGTATATGAATCACGGTGATGTGATAAAAATTCGTAATATGTCTACATGCGGCAAACATTCAACTTTGTTAACATGGCAGAGGGGGTTGGATATTGATTCTAATTACAAATACCTGAGTTCGACAGTGATTTATAAGGTCGGGGTCGGTATCAACTTATAACTACACTTGTAGGCCATGTTGATAATATCACTGGAGACATGAGTTCTCCTCAGCCCTCTGGACGCTGGTTCGAACCCGCGAGAGGACAAAATTATTATCAACTAAAAAATTCCAATTCAGTTAACATGTACGAAAATATATTAATTCCGAGGTAGAGCGAATTGGATATTAGAGGACATTTGTAGCTTGATGTGTGTGTGTGTGTATATATATATATATATATATATATATATATATATATCTATATATGATATATATATATAATAATTACATAATATAGTATATATATATATATATATATATTTTTTTATATCTATATA
>NC_061087.1:51922080-51947512 GCF_015104395.2 Macrobrachium nipponense
AAGTCGGTTGGTATTGCACTTCCATCTTCAATGGAGTGTCTGGGGTTTTGTAGATCACTTACGAAGTCGGTATTATCTTTACGACGATGTGTTAAACTCATGGTTCGGTGAGGTTCTTGTAGAAAACACTAAGTATAAAAAAATTATATATTCTTCTGAAGTTTTACATGGTGAAGATCAGATATGATTGTACAAGTCTTCTAATAACGATAGCTTGATCGCTTCTGCCAATGATGATGGCTAATCCTGTTCCTCTACATGATAAGCTTAGGTAAAGAGGTACAGGTCCTTCTAATGACGATAGCTAACTCTGTTCTGCCTGTCTACCACTCTGTACAAGTTATGAGGGAACAGACAGTAGTTCGAACATATGAACATACTTACAAATGACATAGTTTCATACGAACACACAATCAAATGAGACACGCTACAGATCACGTAGGCGGTAGTTGTCTCAAGCAGGGAGCTTGGACTAATGTTATAAACAATTGAATGATACAGGTGACGCATGTCAACTTAGCCTACATACTTATTGTATACGTCATCTTTAGCGTCTCTAGTCTGATCACATTCCTGCAAGCAATCTGGTTGACCTCTTTAGTTATAGTCTTTATATATATGGGACTAACATTCCATATTTTTATTTATGTAAACACTTACATATATATATATTTATTTTATATATATATATATATATATATATATATATATATATATATATTTATATATATACATATATATATATATATATATATATATATATATATATATATATATATATATATCTTATCTTCCGCTTTAGCGAAAGATTGTGTGTCTTTTCTTACGACTGTTATTCGTAAGCATTGTGGTTCTGCTTCTCATCTCATAGACGTGATATCTAGTTGGTTCTTCTTTAGAATAAGGGAGATGATTCAAATGGAGGAAGTTGAAATCTTAAACAGCTTTATTTCTCAACTCCATCACTAGAGAAATGGATTGGTCAGATGACCGCTCCGTTTCGTAACTAGAAGAGAACTAACATTACAAGGCATCGTGTCGATAGCGAAACACTAGCTATCTCAACGATTCACACATAAAATGAATACGTAGTCCGCCGGCTCGGAAGTCATGAGTTTCCGGTGCGGGTTAACAGGTCAACCACTTCCCATGGAAGGTGTTGTGATCAGTTGACAGATACATAAACTGATGATAGATCCAAATGCAAACCAGGCTACTGCAAGCATTGCACAGCATGATCTAGATTCGGATTGTCACGTAGGACGCTCCTAATTCACCAATGATCCCTTAGGTTGTGGGTTCTATTTACAGATATGGAATTATCTGTTATAATTAATGTATTTATTACATTAGGCTCGGACAACTACCATTCAAGCCTTGAACAACAAAAGTTACTTTAAACATGGTTTCTTAGGAGTGTGCCCGTAACATATATTTAGACATAATCATAAACAAGTGATTAAGTGCATAAAAGGTTTTGTTACATACACTTTTTGGACATATTCATAAATAAAGAAAAATGCATGGAAAAAATAGATCCATGTTTGATATATATATGGCATATAATGTAAATAATGGTTATTAGGTACCAAAAAAAAAAAATTAAAAGGTTAACATGTATACATGAAGATTATAGTAATAGGTAACCCGATTAAGAGTAGTGGTTACTCTGCAAAGATACATAACATGATCATGGATAACTGTTCAAGAGTACTTGTTACTCTTTGTAAAGCTATAAAAGATAACATATATTGTATAATTGTGCACAGATATAGATTCCTGGTAACGCACACGCCACCAACATTTTAATATATATAGGGCTTCAATATTTTATTAGGTACCCAAAAGATACTCTTATGTATTTTAATATATAGGGCTACAATATTTTATTAGGTGCCCGAAAGATACTTTTAACTGTTCAAAATGCAAAGGCTTGGAGTCTCTTGTCCTACATATTGCCAGCATACAGACCGCTTTTCACACACAACGCAATTCCAGACAATTTTCCTCGGAACCAGGTGAAATGGCCAGTTTCAGATGGCCCTGAACGTAAGTGCTTTTAACGCAACAGGAGTGTCGTCTTGACGCGGCAGAACGTTCCTTTGAAGATCCGTCTGTGTTCGCCTCAACCTACGCCAAGCAAAGATGTTAACAGCGATAATAATAATTGCCGTAACACAAAACACGGTTAGCAGCACGTAGAAACGAAGGTTTTCTCCTCCTGCATAAGTCGGCGACGTGTGGTCCATCTCAGCCAGTTGCGTCAAACGATGAGCCACCTGCGCGTTGTATGGGAGAGGTAGTGATGGGATAGTTGTAGTCGCCCGCGTATAGTTGGCAAAATAGGTCCTCTCACGTATTATAGTGTGGACCCCTTTGACCATGTAGTTCGTAGATGTCCCGGTACAACCGTCGGCTGCGACAAAGACCTGGGAATGGGCTGTGGTCCCGTCCGGACATGCCACTTGAAAACCTTCCTTGTCGTATCGGATCCACGAGCCGTTGTTCAGTCTGTAATTGAACTTATTACTGTCAAAAGGATAAAGTTTTCTCAGACAACCTTCGCGTGTATGGGAGAGAGAATCGTTTAGCACTATGCCTAACTCACATAAATCCATTGATATAGGATGGAATTCAAAAGAGTCAGCTGTACAAACTTTATTATTCATGGCTTCTGAACAGTGAGTGAATTTATCTAAGTCTTTAATGACTGTATATGATTTCCTATCAGGGGAAATCAATACATGTCCCGTCAAATTGGATATTACTGGACTTGAGTTATTCGTCATGAAAGTTGGGAACGGTGCTATTTTGTATGATTGCCAGGTATCGGAAGAATAAAAGGGAATGGTTATCATAATCCTGTAATTTTCAACGCTTACCAATATTAAGCTATAATAAAACTCTATTTTATGGGCGTCTAATAAAGGAATATAACCTAGTTTCTCCCGTCCGTTCTCCAAAGTTAAAGTCAGATCTTTAATAGGCATAAGATGTGGGGATAACACACCCCTTGTTGCTAGCGTAACAGCTTCTACATAGTCCTTTGATTTCTCAATAAAATGTGATATTTTGGTACAGATTTGATCTATTTTCGAACTATAATAAGCTAACGTAGCCAGCAAGTGTTGTACTTCCATAATCTGATCGATATTACTAGAATGTTCGTTCACCAAACTCATTATTTGATTGATTGAGGATAACTGGCTACGCAGTTCGGACAAAGCTAATTCGGTTTTATGTTGCAAAAACTCAATTCTCTTATTTTTATTATTTATCTTAAGGCGATTTGAAATTCCTAAGCCTAAACTGGCAACAGATCCCAAGATGTTTAATCCAGCAAATATAAGCGGTTGTTCGATCGAGAGTATTGTGCCGCACAGACCACATCAGCAGGTCTCGAGCAAGTTCTTCTGCCTCAGCGGTTTTATTCTGCAAGTTGTATGATAACATTTCCGCAACGCTGAGGGTTTGAGCTAGCGAAACCTCTGAGTTAGCATGAAAATGACGTTGGTGCATTTCCTTTAACCTCAACAGGTCACTTTTGGGTCTTTAGGTAAGGACGTCATCATTAGGCAGAAATATCGCCTGCATATCGACTTCTATGACTATATTGCTTGCGGTAATGAAAACGTCTTCTGTTCTTTCTATAATAGTGCCATGGGTAAAATCTAATTCTTTTGTTTTAGCACTCTTCCCACACAACAAAGATGTCTGAACGAACAATATCACTCCTAACAATAACAGATTCATTTTGGAAACCTGCAATGAGTAAAATATATGTAATAACTCATATTAAAGAATATGTTTACATACAAATATGATATATATATATATATATATATATATATATATATTATATATATATATATATATAAATAAATACATATATATATGTTATTATACAGGTTTCATAGATACAAAAAATTTCCCTCGCTTCCATCTACCCTTCTTTTTAATTTCTGATATGTGCCAATGGAACGATTCTCATATCAGTGGGTTGGGATACGTTTTGAACCCTAAATCTATTGGCCGTTAATGTTTCTAAAATGTTAAACGGGCCTTCAAACATTAGTGTCAGTTTGTAGTTTAAACCTTTACATACGTATACTTGTATGTATACCTTATCGCCCACGGCATATGTTCTAGTTGGCTTAGCTATTTTATCATGATTTCTTTTCATTATAATTTGTGATTCTTCTAGATTCTTACGAAGTATATTATATCGACCTTATGCTTGCATCATAACATCCTTTAGAGGATTGATAAATTGGTTGTAGGCGTTAATACATGGAAAGGCGTTCTAGCTGGGGTACCGTACAGTGCCTCGTGCGGCGACATTTTAATAGATACATGATATGAGTGATTAAGAGTGCTTAGTACCGCAGGTATGGCAATGTCCCAGTTGGGGTCCATCCCCCCTAAGGTGACCCTTAAAATGTTTAAAACCTTACTATTAGTTCTTTCCACTAGCCCGTTAGACTCTGGGTGGTAGATCATGGTATTGATTTTTTTTATGCAAAGGAATTCACACAAGGAGTTAAGGAAGTGATTATTGAATCTCCGCCCAGAGTCGATATGATCATGTGTGGAATTACATGTTTACAAATGTAGCACTCGTTTAAAACTTCCTAGCGCACTCAACTGCGGTTTTTGTTTTAAGCGCTATCAGTTCTGTATATCGAGTCAGGCATCTATGATTACTAGGAGGTGCTTATTTCCTCTGTCTGACTCGTAAAACCCATGTTAATAAATCTAAGTGTACTCTTTCAAAGGGTGATTGGCACGGGATAAGCCCCTAGGCTGACAGGTGTCTTTGTGTGCCCTTTGTATTCTTTGACAAGTGCGACAATTAGCTATGTGCTTTTTTTATATCTGTAAGCATCGTTTATGCCAATAAAATAAGGATTTTGGCTTTCTGTGACATGATGGAGAAACCCGGGTGTCCATGCAATGGATTTGCATGCAACCAATTTAAGACAGTGGGTATGAGTGAAATTGGTACCACCACCTGGTCGTTATTCAGCTGTGGTGTGTTGCGGGTTTTCCTCGTCAGGATCTACACAGGATATTATCTTTGATTATATAATTCTGCGCTTATACTTTATATATTTTCCTTTCCTTAGGATTTCCGTTTAACGCGTTTATGATTTTTTTTCTAATTGCTGATCTTTTCTTTGTTTCCTGTCTGTAATAGTTCAGCACTCCAGCCCAGATCTTCCTGTTCAGATTTAGTTTTAACAATAGGCGTGGATATTGATATATCTATTAATTCAGCTAATGGCTCCGTACAAGATGATGAGGGGTTGCGTGATAATGCGTCAGCAATGATATTTGCTTTAGAGGATTTGATAAATTGGTGTAGGGCTAATACATGGAAAGGCGTTTCTAGCTGGGGGTACCGTACAGTGCCTTCGTGCGGCGACATTTTAAATAGATACATGATATGAGTGATTAAGAAGTGCTTAGTACCGCCAGGTATGGCAATGTCCCAGTTGGGGTCCATCCCCCCTAAGGTGACCCTTAAAATGTTTAAAACCTTACTATTAGTTCTTTCCACTAGCCCGTTAGACTCTGGGTGGTAGATCATGGTATTGATTTTTTTTATGCAAAGGAATTCACACAAGGAGTTAAGGAAGTGATTATTGAATTCTCCGCCAGAGTCGGATATGATCATGTGTGGAATTCCATGTTTACAAATGTAGCACTCGTAAAACTTCCTAGCGCACTCAACTGCGGTTTTTGTTTTAAGCGCTATCAGTTCTGTATATCGAGTCAAGGCATCTATGATTACTAGGAGGTGCTTATTTCCTCTGTCTGACTCGTAAAACCCTGTTAATAAATCTAAGTGTACTCTTTCAAAGGGTTGATTTGGCATGGGATAAGCCCCTAGGCTGACAGGTGTCTTTGTGTGCCCTTTGTATTCTTGACAAGTGCGACAATTAGCTATGTGCTTTTTTATATCTGTAAGCAATCGGTTTTTGTATGCCAATAAAATAAGGATTTGGCTTTCTGTGGACATTGATGGAGAAACCCGGGTGTCCATGCAATGGATTTGCATGCAACCAATTTAAGACAGTGGGTATGAGTGAAATTGGTACCACCACCTGGTCGTTATTCAGCTGTGGTGTGTTGCGGGTTTTCCTCGTCACGGATCTACACAGGATATTATCTTTGATTATATAATTCTGCTGCTTATACTTTATATATTCCTTTTCCTTAGGATTTCCGTTTAACGCGTTTATGATTTTTTCTAATTGCTGATCTTTTCTTTGTTCCGTCTGTAATAGTTCAGCACTCCAGCCCAGATCTTCCTGTTCAGATTTAGTTTTAACAATAGGCGTGGATATTGATATATCTATTAATTCAGCTAATGGCTCCGTACAAGATGATGAGGGGTTGCGTGATAATGCGTCAGCAATGATATTTGCTTTCCCAGGTAAATGCCCGATCCTCGCGCCAAAGTCTTGGATGAATCATATGCCACCGAGTTCGTTTAGGGCTGTGACTAAAGCCTTTAAAGAAGTCGGTTAGGGGCTTATGATCAGCGAGAACCTTGACGGGATAACCGTATATTATGAACTTTAAATGCACTAGTGAATTAACATAGCGAGCCCTTCCTTGTCTATTACTGCATATTTACTTTCGGAAGGTCTCGGTTTACATGAATAAAAAGCTATAGGGAAAAACTGTTTATCCTATTGTTGAAGCAATACACCACCTACTCCTAGGTCTGAGGCGTCTGTTGCAATAAAGAATTCCTTACCGAAGTCAGGAAATTTCAAGATAGGGGAACTACACAGTTCATCTTTCAAGGTATCGAACGCCTGTTGATGTTTCTCAGACCATATGAAATCTACGCCCTTCTTTATAAGATCATATAGGGGAGCGGCTGTGATTGAGTAGTTGCGTATAAAACGCCTGTAGTAACCACTACATCCTAGAAATTGCTGTATTCCCTTGACGTTAGTAGGTATCGGAAAGTTACGGATAGCCGATACCTTATCATGGACTACTTTAAGACCTTGACTAGACACCGTGAAACCTAAATAGACTAGTTCTGTTTTAAAAAATTCACACTTACTTATCTTTACCCTTAGGTTATGCTGCCTTGGTCTTTGTAGTACTAACTCTAATTTACGTAGATGTTCTTCTAAGGTATTAGAAAAGATTACAAGGTCGTCCATATAGGCATGTAGGATATCTCCTAACAAGTCTCCAAACACAATGTTGATCATTCTAGTAAAAGTTATGGGAGCACAACGTAAACCAAAAGGCATACGCAAAAATTCATAATGTCCCCTGGCTGTGCTGAAGGCAGTGTATGGGATACTCTCTTTTTTCCAACGGAATCTGGTGGAAACCTTTGAGTAAGTCCAAAGCTGGGCAAAAAATATTTGTTCTGACCTAGTAAAGATAGAATATCGTCAGTACATGGCACTGGGAATCGGTCAGGGATTGTTTCATCATTTAAGCGACGGAAGTCTACGCAAATACGCCAAGTTTGATCTTTTTTCTGTACAACTATTAACATAAAATTATAAGGGCTGTTTGATTTCCTAATGACTCCTTCTTTTAGCATTTTACCTACTTCCTCATTTATCTCATTCTGGAATTTCATAGGAAGTCTGTACGAAGGTACATAGATAACTTTCTGTTTGTCTTTTAATCTTATTTGATGCTTGATGACATCCGTTTTTCCTAAGGATCCATCCGTAGTGGAAAAACATCATGATATTCAGTTAAAAGATTCAAAAATTTCTGTGAATTTCTTTCTGAATGTCTTTATTGATTTTATTTTTTATAGATTGCAAAAGGGATTCATCCGCAACTGATTGAGCGTGATTGATCTCAGCTACGGTAAGAATTCGATGTTTATAAACTTCCACATCCAAGATATGTTGATTTTTGTAAATTACTAAAGTGGTATTCAAAATGATTACAGACTCGATGTTACATTGTTTGTTGTGAGCCGACTGTATAAATGGCTTTTTGTGACGGATAATCCGTGTGTGTTTTTTAGAGTGTCGGAAGGATTAACATTTCAGATCCCGGCAAAGGTTTTCTTTACACGCACTAATATGTTCGAAATTACGTTCGGCTCAAGAGTTTGCGTGCCAAGCTGATATTACAGGTGAGCGAGAATCTGTTGGTTTGCATGAATGATTTCTTGCATCATGAGACAAGTGATTGGTTCTTCAACGTATGTTACTACTTTATTTGCTGTCTCCTTATTATCTAAAACTGATTTTAAGGTGTTAGAAGACTTATAGAATTTTCCTTGATATACACGCCGTGTTTGCAGGGGCTAAGGTAATGTTTTGAGTGCCCATAGACGGGTATCCTATAATTACAGCGGGGTACATATCAATGTTTTGTACAACGATAAAGGTATCGGAAAACGTGAGCTTACCACCTTGTACTGAACATGAGTACTCCTACCACATTATTTCCTATACCCGAGAGTCTTACTCCGGGACTTCTCTATAGGGAAGTTGAAAAAAAGCAAATGATGAGTCTGCAAAATCCATGATATTACGTGGACTACCAGAATCAAAGAATAATGTAAATGACTTATGATCTAAATTTACTGCATGTAAGGTTGGGCGTAACTCATCTTGACTTATAATTGCGTGAATTTGTTGCAAATCTACGGGAACCTGCTACGATTGAATTTTTGATTCGGAGTCCGTGTGTTTTCATAGGAAAATCGATTGCCTCACAATGATCTGATAATGATTAATTGATTATTTGATACAAAAGATGTTGATATGAATGACCCAACATCGTCCTCTCCCCCCCTGGAGCTTACTACGTGGTATTTGCTTTATTTTGCACTCCCGGAAAACTCGTCTGACCTTGCAAGTTCTGGCTAGACGGCCCAGGAACAGAGTTACTTGAAGCACGATTTGTTTGCTTTCTGCTGTTGAGCAGCATTACTGTTCGTTCTTGTTCTTTTTAAAGTACTGAGGACCCTTCTTTTTGTTTTCATGGCAACTATTTGCGTGTTTTTAGGATTCTGCTGTTGATTCCGCGAGAAACAACGATTATATGAATGAGTGGAACTGTTGTGTATTGAAGAAAAACGCGTCCGGCAGTCTGAAATCATGTGACCTGGTCTTTAACAGTTATAACAAACCATCCCTGCAGCTTGATTATTATTGACCACGTTTACTTGTTGTGGTTTATTCTAATTTTTTGCAAAAACTTGAGTAAGCGAGGGATCAAGGTCAGTACATTTAGACATGTGTTTTTTTATCTGTTTATACACATCTAGTTCCGTACTGTTGGGCTGCAGCTTTTTGTCAAAACACCGCACTAAAGCTTCAGGCAACATGACTGTCATGCACGTGAGGTAAATCAGCCGTATAAAATCTTTCACGGCGATCCTGGAACTTGTAACCCACGCAGAGTTACTTAAATTTACTTGATATTCATTTAGCCGGTCGGCAATTAGCGCCGCCCGCTCTACAACATTAAGCTGAGTCGTAGAGGCTTGGTTAAGGATGTTCCTTAAAGCCAGCACTACGTCTAAAGCCTCTTCACCTCCATATACAGCATGTAACCTAACTTTGAAATCGTCCCATGTAACCGCCTCTTGGAAAGAAACACCTCTCAGATATGCACTTGCGTCTCCTTTAGCAAAGTCTATGAAGCTTTTGGCTTCCTGTAATTGTACAGATGGGTCTGTGATGCCTTTTGCATTTAAATGTGCGTCTACAGATGAGATCCATTCCTCAACGTTTTGAGGCAGGAACCCATTGACCCGACCTTGAAAGGGAACTATTGCTGACCTCGCGCTGACGAGAGTCACTACATTCGGGTTACCCGATGCGGAAGAACCAGCCGCAGTAGTTGCCATGTTAACTTTTACTTTTTTCTTATCACTTCTATTCCTTGCGATCCTATCAAAATATCTATAAGAGTACACATGACCACTACGTAAACGCATATGCAATATAAATTAAAAATGTGTTGCAAATAATAGGAAAATCCCCCAAAAAAGATAATATTAATACAGATAATTTGATAAAGATATTTCCCGGAGAACTCCAGGAAGAAAAAGCCATTAGCAACAACGAGAAAAGAATCTGTGGGCGAGAACTCGTAGTTGAAGACTGATCCCTGTAATGAATGAAGATTAAGACTGAATAACTCACCCCAGGAATACTGGACGATCGACTCTTGATGTACAACACTTCACTGAAAAAAAACCTGAATGGATAAAGGATGTACTTAGCTCTGGTATATATGCGAAAAGAATGTTGACATTCCGATGATGTCACAGCCTCTCTCTCTCTCACGCGTCGCAGGAAGATGTCGATGTCGTGATGACATCACAGCCTCTCTCCCTCTCTCGCATCGCAGGAAGATGTTGATGTCGTGATGACGTCACAGCCTCTCTCCCTCTCTCTCTCGCGTTGCTTCCTCTTGGCCTAATCTCCACGTCCTTGCTTGTGATCGCACGTTGTTTCCTATGTTGGTTTCTTCCTTTCCGTTGATGTTCGATGCTGCTTCGCATCTGGTTTTGATTCTTGTAGATATGTGATGACAGTCGTTCACTTAAACGTCGATGTTGATGCTCGAATTCGTCTCGATGAATGACATATCTTCGTATTCATAGGATGTTTACAGTTGCATGTTGATTGAAGATCCCGTTTCCTCAGTTTATTATTGATTTATAGCTGGGATTCGATGAGTAAATTCTTCGGTAGACGTATATGGTTCTTGTGTATGTTGATTGTCGTTTGCCACCAATTCTTATCTTCCGCTTTAGCGAAAGATTGTGTGTCTTTTCTTACGACTGTTATTCGTAAGCATTGTGGTTCTGCTTCTCATCTCGTAGACGTGATATCTAGTTGGCTCTTCTTTAGAATAAGGAAGATGATTCAAACGGAGGAAGTTGAAATCTTAAACAGCTTTATTTCTCAACTCCATCACTTGAGAGATGGTTTGGTCAGATGACCGCTCCGTTTCGTAACTAGAAGAGAACTAATATTACAAGGCATCGTGTTGATAGCGAAACACTAGCTATCTCAACGATTTACACATAAAATGAATACGTAGTCGCTGGCTCGGAAGTCATGAGTTTCCGGTGCGGGTTAACAGGTCAACCCCGACTTCCCATGGAAGGTGTTGTGATCAGTGACAGATACATAAACTGATGATAGATCCAAATGCAAACCAAGCTACTGCAAGCATTGCACAGCGTGATCTAGATTCGGATTGTCATGTAGGACGCTCCTAATTCACCATGACCCCTTAGGTCGTGGGTTCTATTTACAGATATGGAATTATCTGTTATAATTAATGTATTTATTACTATATATATATATATATATATATATAATATATATATATATACATGCATACATACATACATACATACATACATACAGTGCCTACTATTTTACATGTTGCACATTTCAGCGGTCCACTTTCTTACAGAATTTTGTGTAACACATTATTCACTTTTCCACAGGGAACTTCACTAATTTGCGGCGATTTCTTTGGACAGTATCTCAAAAATTATCAATTCGCTTTTTTTTTTTTTTTGTAGAGCAACATTGTGTGATCAGTGATTACTGTGTTTTTTCCATTAAACTTAAAATATACTAAGTAGGTATTTTTTCATTAGAATATAAGAGAGAAACTATGGTTTTTACATACATCTAACAACAGTATAAAGGCTTCTGTAAGTGAAATAATGTTTCACTGATAATTTGCTTTTTTCATCAAAGGAGGTAATATATATATATATATATATATATATATTATATATATATATATATATATATATATGTGTGTGTGTGTGTGTGTGTGTGTGTGTGTGTGTGTGTGTGTGTGTGTTTTTATATTTAAATTACACTTTTAGTTGATAGACAGATGTGGTGAACAAAGGGATTTTGACGTAGGAAAAATCTATTTCTGGGCGAGGAAGCCGTGTTCGCCCAGTGAAATGTCGTCTCTTTAGCACTATTTCTAGTAAAATATTGCTATGATACCAGAGAACTGCTAAATTGGACATGTCAGAAGTCTCTGACTCGCTCACCTAAATAAAAGGTGTCGGTATAGAAACTGGGGCGAGTGTTAAACACTACCACAGTAACCCCTCCAATTAGCCTTTTCCTCATCAAAAGACCCTGAAAACGGGGAGCCGACCTATAGGTCACACCCAGCTACCCTGTTGAAGGGGACTGCGGCGTCATACTTATCGATAGCAAAGAAGCTTGGTGCACAGCAAGGGGGGGGAAAAAAGGAAAAAAGGGGGGGATTTCACTGGGCGACACGGCTTCCTCGCCCAGAAATAGAATTTTCCTAGTCAAATCACCCTTTTCTGGGCTCAGCCGTGTCGCTCCGTGAAATTGTACCAGAGAAACACCAAGCTATACTATCCTGAAAGGAAAAATCATATTAATGAAATCAAAGGAAATAATAAAATAGTTTAGAATTGGAAAAAATACAGTTTATTTACAAAATATACTATATAGCCAAAACATGTGGCAACATTTGCAACAAGTCACATACATAATAAAATAATTACAGATAATTTGTATGTACATAAAACTATACACGATTATACACTTATTCTAATAGCTAAGGCATTTGCTGAGGTAGGTAAAATGCTAATGAGGCTGGCATAATTGAAAAGATTCATATGACACAAGGACGGTACTATAATGATGTAGCAGTGGGAGACACTGGCCTCCCTGCAGCTATTGCATGATATTTAAGATCCTCTCAAAGACTTAAGGTAGTGCTTTTTGAAAACCAAGGGTGACTTCCAACCAGTATACTTCTTTCAGATCATCAAAGTCCATATATTTGAAGAAGTTAACAGAAGTTGCTATTGCCCGAATGTCATGCACCATGGGGAATGACCCTGGGCTGGCTTTCTTGATAAAATATAAAATCTGCTGCCTAATGCCTTTTAGAGATAGTGTACCACCATCTTTTCTAATGAAAAGGGGGCCTTCGGAATAGGTAGACGTCTTAGATAAATAGTCCTTAAGAGTTTTAACAGGACATAACGATGGATCCTGCGGAAGCGGGACAATCTTCCATGGAGACCACCTCATCAAGGGATCTTCATTCTTAGCTAGAAATTGCTTATTTGGCGAAAGCAACACGTCCCCCGAGGAGGAACTCAATATGCGCTTCATCTCTAGATAAAGATGACAGCTCTGATATTCTGGCACCTGAAGCTACTAGACTCAATAAGAACAGAGTTTTACGCAAAATGGTTTGGTAATCACATTTGAAGTTGTCTGTTTCCGAGGCTAACCTAAGAACATCATTAAGAAACCATGACACTGACGACGGTCTGTGAACGGGCCGTAGACGTGCACATGCCCTTGGGATAGAGGTGAAATAAGACTCGGTTAGATTGATACCAAACCCGAGAAGAAAAAATCTTTTTCAGAGCTGACTTAGTGGTTGTAATTGTTGCAGCTGCCAAGCCTTGTTCAAACAAAGACCTGAAGAAGGTTATGGCCACGTTCCAATGTCATTACTTTGATATTGATTCTCTGAGGAACGAAGACAATTTCTTAACTGCTGAGTCATACTGGCGAAGCGTAGACTCTCTCTTGTCTGACTCCAAGAACAACATGTTCTGTGGATCAATGTCGCCTACTCTCTTACCTGCAAACTTCATGAAATCCATAAAGTTAGGGTTTTGTGAAGACCTGAGGAATCGAACACAGTCCTCGTTTGAACTTGTTGCGATAGTCTCAAGTCCGGGAGAGGGTGAGGGCGAAGACCTAGTTCCAGGAGAAGGGGAAAACCAGTTGCTCTCATTGGGCCAAGTGAGGGGCTATGAGAGCCACCTGGCCTTCGAAGGATCTCAACTTGTGCAGCACCTTCAGGAGAAGGTTCACTGGAGGGAATAAATAGATTTTCGACCACTGGTTCCAATCTATGCTCAGGGCGTCCGTAGCGTATGCCAGAGGGTCCAGATTGGGGGCTACATAACAAGGCAGCTTGTGGTTTGCCTCTGTGGCAAACAGATCTACTTCTAGACCTGGTACTCTTTGGCAAACCCTCTCGAAGGATTCTTGGTCCATGGGACCATTCTGATTCAGAGGGACCGACCGAGACAGGGCGTCTGCCACTACATTGTGGACTCCTGCCAGGTGAGTAGCCGACAGATGCCAGGTGTTCTTGGCTGCTAGAGAAAAGATTGCTATCATCACGTGGTTCACATGACTTGACTTTGAACCACCTCTGTTTATACAGTGTACTACTACTGCACTGTCGAGGACCAACCTGATATGAGTCTTCTTTGGAGGACGGAGCTTTTTTAAAGTCAGAAACATGCATAGCTTCTAGAATGTTGATGTGAAGTGTTTGGAAGTGAGGGTGACCAAGTTCCCTGAACCTTCTCGTGCTGTGAATAACCTCCCCAACCTGTCAGCGATGCGTCCGTATGCACCACTAGGGACGGGGGAGGAAACTGCAACGGTAACTCCTTGGCTAGGTTGGCGGCCTTTGTCCATGGGCGCAGGCGTTTTCTGAGAATCAGAGGTATCCGGGCGAACTTGTCCCGACACTTGGCATTGCCTTCGAACGCCAAACTCGATTGATGTCCTTGAGCTTGGCTTTCAACAGAACGTCCGTGACTGAGGCAAACTGGAGCGAGCCTAGGATCCTCTCCTGATTCCTTCTCGAAGTCTCTTTGCACTTTAAGAATTGTCTTGTTGCCTTGGCAATCTCCTTTCTCTTTCCTGCTGGAATGGAAAGAGTGTGAGAATCCAAGTCCCAATGAATCCCTAGCCACTGGAACTTGGACTCCGGAGTCAACCGGGACTTGGTCCTGTTGATCTTGAACCCTAAATATTCCAGGAAAGACATGACCTTGTCCGTGGCTTTCATACATTTGCCTTTGTCCATCTCCCAGATTAGCCAATCGTCTAGGTACGCCACCACCAATATACCCTGGGATCTTAGCTCCTGCACCACTGTCTCCGCCAGTTTCGTGAAAACCCTTGGTGCTATATTCAGCCCGAAGGCATTACTTTGAAGGAGTAGGCTTCTTTCCCTAGTTTGAAGCCGAGGAATGGTCGGAAGTGCCGAGCTATCGGGACATGATAGTAGGCGTCTGTAAGATCTATAGAGGTGGTGACGGCCCCACGGGGAAGTAAGGTCCGCACCTGAGAGATGGTCAGCATTTGAACTTGTCGCAACGAATGTACAAGTTTAGACGGGACAAGTCTAAGATCACCCTTCTTTTGTCGTCCCTTTCTTTGGGACGCTGAATAGACGACCCTGAAAATTTCAAGTTCTTCGTCTTGGAGATTGCTCCCTTCTGGAGAAGGTCCTTGAGTTAATCCATCAATTCCTGCGTTTGTCCTGATAGAAGGTGATGGGTGGAGGAGGACCTTTGATCCAACTCCAGCCTAGGCCATCTGGATACTATGCTTTTTGCCCAACTGCTGAACCCCCAACGATGACGAAAGAGGTACAGCCTGCCTCCTACCTGAGAAACTTCATTGAGATGATGAAGGCCGGGATCCTCTGCCTGACCTTGCACCTCTAGTTCGCCCTTGGGCTCTGGCTCCTCCGCGCTGGCGAAGGATCCTCTAGCCCTGCCACCCCTAGCAACTCTGGTAAAGGGTGAAATGCCCGACTCTCATAGAACCCCGGGTTAAAAGCGGGCGACACTGAATACTGTGAGGAGGCCTGTTGGTTAGACGGCGGCGAAAGGAAGACAAATTGATGCTGTTGCTGAGGCTGAGCCTTAGAAGTCGAAGGCTGGGATACCTGTTGAATTGGAACAGCTTGTAGCACAGGATGCTGTTGCGGGACTTGGAAAGGTAGGAACTTCCTTTGCCTCTTCTTAGCCCTAAAACTGGAGGAAGAAGACTCTGATTTCCTTTTGAAAGGGGTTCCCCAACGCAACCTCTGATGCTTTGGTTAAGACGTTGATGCCTCGCTCTGAACCTCGGATACTGCTGAAGCTGGGAAGAGATCTGCACCCCAGATTGAGGAAGCTAGAAGCTTGTTGGGTTCATGCCTTATCGTCGCCTCAGACAGAACATGCTTCCTGCAATTTCTCCTAGCAATCGCAAAGTCGTACAAGTCACATTGCATGCTTAAAAGTAACGACTTCGCAATGACCTTAACAGCAGCTCCTGAGCGTACTCCCGAGCCGCCGTCTCTGTCATCACTAGGGAGTTAAGAGACCTTGCGAGACGTGTCTTAGCGTCAAATTCGGCTTGGATCAATGCGTCTGACAGCCTAGGAAGGCGTTCACTAAACAAGGTGATTGCACAATCTGGCTTCAGCTTGCCTACCGAGAACGTAGCTGGCAAATCCTCCCACAAATCCTACCTACCTGGGAGTAGTAAAGATGTGGGATCTGTCTCCCTAAGCTGGGGCATGGGCTCTTCTCGAGTCACTGCCTGGAGTGTTAGTTCTGCTACCTTTGATGTAAAAGGTAAGGGGGTTGCCGACATCAGTTGTAAACATGATGAAAGGACTTTTTAAAAGCTGTTATTCTAGTATTTGAGCAGTCCCACTCTTCTAGGCTCCGTACCCATGTTTGCTGAGCCTGATCTCTAGAAAGGATAACAGTCTCCTTGGGGACCTTATCCTCTCTAACCAGAGCTGCCTCGTAAGCCTAACATAGCCGATAAATGGAGGCTGTAAACCTTCGGGGAAAAACTCGAAATCCTCGAGCCTACGTGTGCCACAACCTTCTATAGTCAACATCCCATTGACAAACGGAGCGAAGTTAGCCACCCTCCAGGGATTTACCGGGGTGGAAGGGAGGGAGCATGGACCCGTCAGGCATGCTCTGAGCTTGCATCAAGCTACTAGAAGGGCCGAAAAACTGCCGACTCCTGTCTGAGACCTGCAATCAGGGAGTCCTGAGCACCTAACCTGCTAAACACTTCTTCAAACCTTGCTGCAACTGAGCTGAGTAAACTACCAAGGCTACTGACCTGATAGAATATTTGTGTTGAACTGGTCTTGGTCAACGGAAGGAGAATCATCCTGTCCCGCTTGCGGTACCTTATGAGGTATCCGGTCCCTAGAAGTTAATGGAATGGGACTGGTAGGGCAATAGGAAGAATTCCCTCTTTGAGACCTTGGGATTGTAGGTTTGGAAAGTGACTTTATTTTAGTCTTTTTAATATTTGTATGTATAACCTCTGGTGACTGCCCAGGCCTTGGCATTGTCTCTGATCTCTGCCTTTAAGCAAGGTTTTACCCGCAGGTTTTTTCTTTAGTTTAGGAATCACAGAGAAGGAGTGCAACCTGGGAGGGGGCAAAACCTCCTGTGAAACCCATGAAGGAATTGGAAGTAGAAGGAGAGGAAGAATCAGAGTCACTCAAGGAAAGATACCGGTGACTAACTAAGCTAGCCTCATTAACACTGTTACCTGTACCCGTGCCTAGTGTAACGGGCAAATCCTCAACCACTTCAAGTGAGACTTCCTCTAGTCCAAGGTCCGGCAATTCCGCCTCTTGCTGTTCAATAACTGAGTCTTGTATTGATTTGATAATTGGTGCCGCTACTTTTGGATCGACGTATCCGGCAGATTTTCCGGCTGGGAAGAGCAAAGTCGCCATATCTCGGGACAGAATATACGGCTTAGCCTTCCCTACGTTCCGTCCAAACCCTCCAACCCAGATCTTGAGGGCGGAGAGTGCAGCATCCTTAATAGACTGCTCAGCCTGTAATGCAAGGAATGTGTCAATACCAAGAAAATTCCTTGAACATTATTCTATAATTATTGATTAAACAATGTAATTTAATTTAAAGAAATTTTAATTGATCATTTATTTTATCTCATTTCAATATTTTTTTTTTTTTTTTTTTTTTTTATACAATAAACATAGAATCAGCAGTGCGGCAACTTACCGAAGAGGTAGCCTGATGTACCAAAGTCGTAGCAGGCAAAACAGTTTTCATGATGCCAGACCGTAATCAGGAAGCAGCACTGCACAGGGGGCGTGGCCCCGACAAACGTCATGGCCGCACGGATCTTGCAGAGCAGCACTACAGCCGGCAACCAGACACTGAGAGGCCTGTAAGTGCAATAATATATAAGAACAATTGCACACACTTAATAGGATAATGAAATATATTTCTTTTCTTTTGTTGTTTTTTTTTTTTTTTTTGTGCCGGAGCATTCAGGGCTATAAAGAAAAGAAAGGGTATAAATATATTCATATGTTAACGTCCCGGGGACTGTGTAAGGAAAAAAACCACCCGGAGTTGTATACCCGGAGCTGTATGACCCGGAGAGGGGGGTACACGAAGTAACCCGGGACGGCCACATGAACTCGCAAGTTTCCGTGGCAAGAAAAATAAAAATAAAAATAAAGATAAAAATAATGATAATAAAAACTAAACTAACAAATATACTATCTCCACCTACGAAGAGTAACTTCCTAAACATAACCCTCAATGACTCCGGGAGAGGCCGGAATCTAAACCCGCCTTATGCGGAGAGGAATGTTTTAGGCGGGTGGATGTAAGCTCCGGGAGTGAAAGAAGCAGAGCGCAACAATCCACGGAAGCCGAGGCTGAAACGCAGTGCGACTAACAACTCCGGAGGCGGTCGGCTAAGAAGCGACACTCCCCAGCCCAAGGTCCTGGGAGACCCACTACACCTCCCCCTCCGCTGGTGGGCACCGGCCGTCAGCGACAAACAACGAGAGCGGCACCCAACTACGGGGAGTCCCACGAGAGGGGGAGGGAGGGAGGGCTGAAGGGGGGACGATCACGTGACCAGCGATTCCCCGCGAATAAAGGATCACGAGGAAAACGCAGGCAAAGCCTATGAAGGCTAGCTGCCGACCGAACACCCAAATATACATAGACAAAATAAAATCAATTACTTAAAGCTAAGGGAAAAACATGCTTTAACAGGGGTAATGAAAATAAGGGGCGAAAAATATAAAACGCAATGAAGCCACTCGATGAGAGTGGGCGCAACAAGGAAAATTACTTGCTCACCGACAAAACGAAAACAAACGGTAAGCTGACGAAAAGAAAAAGGGGGAATTCTTGAATGGAAAATACCAAACTAAAATAAAAGGGGGAAGGGGGGAACGATAGATAAACAACGAAGCACGAAACAAAGAAACGTGCACGAACGCCGACCCCCTTGAAAAACAGGAAATCATGAAAATAATAAACGTAGATCAAACAAGATCGACAAAGTAACTGCCACCCAAGACATAATAAAATATATACTGAAATACCATAAGTTACGAGTATATAAATATAAATATATAGGTACTGATTTACTGAAAGAAGCCCGCTCGAAATTGGTACAAAACAAGGGAACGACGTAATGGCGGCTCGCTACCGCTCGTTACGGGAGGAGACGCCTAACAAAATCCTAAATAAAGGCAAAACGAAAGGCAAAATCACTCCCTAAATACAGAAAAAGGGCGAACCAGTACTTAACTTGGGTGAAGAGGCAGATTGACGATCCATAACGAAAAAGAATAACGAAACCAATAAAAAGAACAGATAGCTATAAAAAAGCGTGCAACGCTGGGAGGCTATCGATAAGAATGACGCCGCAGTCCCCTTCAACAGGGTAGCTGGGTGTGACCTATAGGTCGGCTCCCCGTTTTCAGGGTCTTTTGATGAGGAAAAGGCTAATTGGAGGGGTTACTGTGGTAGTGTTTAACACTCGCCCCAGTTCTATACCGACACCTTTTATTTAGGTGAGCGAGTCAGAGACTTCTGACATGTCCAATTTAGCAGTTCTCTGGTATCATAGCAATATTTTACTAGAAATAGTGCTAAAGAGGACACATTTCACGGAGCGACACGGCTGAGCCCAGAAATGATATTCTTAGAATTAGCTCTTGCAGAAACAAAAATCAGTGTTCTTTGTTAAGCAGAATCTACTGTCTCAGAGTTCACATTGACAAAACCTGAGTTTGCATGGAAAATCCCTTGAACATTGTGTGCGTGTGTGCGTTTGTTTCTTTGGGCGGAACCAGTGAAAGGTGTTATTTAAAATAGATTACCTTCGTAACAAGGAGTCTATAAAATGTAGAAAACTCTATTGTGTGTTGATCTAGAATTGTGAAATAAATGATGTGATGTTACACAATCGGTTTTGCACAACGAACTCGTTCACTCATGACGTAGTAGATCGGGAATGGTTTTACGAGAATGCTCGTTCATTTGTACGTCACGTTTTACCTCCACTGTATCATATGGGTTTTGGGGCATTATTCACCCGGCTTGTCCTTGAAGATGGAGGGCGCGTGACAACCACATGAAATTATATCATGGGCAACAGAGGTGAGAGTTGTTGGAACTTTCAATAATGAATTCCTTTTCAGCATCTCGAACTATGTGAGATAACTTGTGAAGTGGCAGAAAACCTTTCTTTCTCATGAGAGATTCGTGAGCAATTGTTATCATTCCGTTTTTGTGCACTTATTGGTGAAATGTATCACTGTCCTCTTTATGCGATTTGTTATTATTTTGTTATTATTTGACAAGTGTGTTAATAAGAATTATGTTTCTTTCTGACAGGAACTCTTTTTGTTTGTCGCTCTGTCGGCCTCTGTATTGATAATTCACAGTGGTGTTTAACGTGTTGAATAGACTAATTGATTGACTGCATGACTATTCAATTTTTGTGGAATTAATCTCAGAATATGGCTAGAAGTGTCCCTTTTATATTTTTGTTTCACTTGTGGGAATGGTTCAGTTTCCCTGGGATCTTGTTCTAGACAGTCCGTTTTCTGTTTAGAGTTTTAATTAACCCTTAAACGCTGAGCCAGTATTCCCGAAAGTGTCTCCCGTATGCCGGCGGTGTTCGCGAGTGAGTGCCGAAGCGGAAAAAAAGTTTTTTTCAAAAAATCACAGCACGCTTAATTTTCAAGATTAAGAGAATTTTTTTCTTCTTTTTTTGTCATTGTCTGAAATTTAGTATGCAACCATCAGAAATGAAAAAAAATATTATCATATATAAATATTGGAATATATGACAGCGCGAAAAAAATTTCATATAATTGTATACAACTCGCACTGTGAGCAAAACTGTTAAAGCTAATGTTAATTATTTTTTCGTTGTATTGTACACTAAATTGCGAGGATTTTGGTATATAACAAATTGTAAAACGATCAAGCAACACAGAGAAAATATTATCACAATATGATGCATGAATTCACCATAAATCGAAATATTGTGCTAGAGAAAAAACCTTCCCCCCCCCGTTTGTTGCAAAATGAAGGTAATTGATTGAATATTACTAGTGTTGTAGCTTACAATTGCAGTTTTTGACCTTTTCAGACGAGTTAAAGTTGACAAAGGTCGAATTTTTTCTATTTATCTTTATTTGTATGAAAATATTTGAAAACTGATAAAAGCTACAACCATGCGTTGTTGTTTGTTATATTCTACATGAAATTGAGCACATTTTCATATATAAAACTTTATGTAACGGCTTATTTAAAATGGTGCAAACATTACGACAATCGGAAAAAAAAATTATGATTTTTTCGGAAGAGTTACCGCGCGGACGAAAGGAAAAAGTTTTTTTCATAAATTCACCATAAATCGAAATATTGTGCTAGAGACTTCCAATTTGTTGCAAAATAAAGGTAAATGATTGAATATTACTAGAATGTAAGAGTGTTAGCTTACAATTGCGTTTTTCGACCATTTCGTTAGAGTCAAAGTTGACCGAAGGTTGATATTTTGGCACTTATCGTTATTTATATGAAAATATTTCAAAACTGATAAAAGCTAACCATGGGTTGTTTTTTGTTATATTCTACATGAAATTGCGCACATTTTCATAAATAAAACTTTATGTAACGGCAAATATAAAACTACAAACATTATGACAATCGGACGAAAAAATTATGATTTTTTCAGCAGTTACCACGCAGACGTAGGAAAAAGTTTTTATTCTAAAATCAACCATAAATCGAAATATTGTGCTAGAGACTTCCAATTTGTTGCAAAATGAAGTTAAATGATTGAATATTACTAGAATGTAAGAGTTTTAGCTTACAATTGCGTTTTTCGACCAATTCGGTAGTCAAAGTTGACCGAATGTTGAAATTTTGGCACATCGTTATTTATATGAAAATATTTCAAAACTGATAAAAGCTACAACCATGAGTTGTTTTTTTTGTATTTTACATGAAATTGCGCACATTTTCATATATAATACTCTATGTAAGGGCTAATATAAAATGGTGCAAAAATTATGTTAAAGTGACGAAATAATTTCCGAGATTGTGTGCTGATGCTTTTCAGTGCGAGAAGAAAGAAATTCACGCTTGCGCGCCTGGATTACGATTGTAAACAAAACAACAGCTTGATTCGTGAGCTCCCAGCATCCCCCAAGGCGCGTGATTCAAAAGTTTTTGCCTAGTAGGCCTATAACTATTTTTCCGAGAATTGTTAAAAAAAACTTTTTTCCTCGACGTACCATACGTCGGTTCGGCACCCGACAGACAATTTTCGTCGACGTTTAATACGTCCAATCGCCGTTAAAGGGTTAATGATCTCGGTCTTTCATTTGATTATCTTTCTATCTGTCTGGCGATAGTTAAAATTTTGCTTTTCCTTTAGAGAAAGTTATTTTTGTAGTTCAGTTTAATTCAGTGCCCAAATTAATTTTTGCAATTGTCTTGTGAGTTGATTAAAGATTTCATCTAGGTCACGTTACCATATTCAGTTTTGTGCCTCCTCTAGGTATCATATATTTCTATAAATATAAATATATATATATATATATATATATATAGATATATATATATATATATAATATATATATATACATATATATATATATATATAATATACTGTTTAAAAGAGCGAGAGAGAGAGAGAGAGAGAGAGAGAGAGAGAGAGAGAGAGAGAGAGAGAGAGAGAGAGAGAGAGCACAGTGACTTCCGTGGGACGAGAATTCACTGGCACTAGATATGGCTTGAACGAAAATGTTAAGAGTTGCCATATATATGAAATTATGATTTTAAAAAATTAGAGAAACATCAACAGTGATAAAATGATAGAATATTTTTTTGTGTACTGTTATGAAAGAGTGATAATCGACTAAACTTGTAATAAAATATGGCAACCATCCTCCATGATCTGTCTGAACTTGCTTGATTTTTATTTTTATGTTTATGGTACAATAATTTATATTATTTTCATTAAATGGATAAGTACAGTAAAGTACTGGCACACGAGAGAGAGAGAGAGAGAGAGAGAGAGAGAGAGAGAAGAGAGAGAGAGAGAGAGAGATCTTTGCTGTTATGGATACAACACAAAACTATTTATATTATGTGAATGAATAGTACATTTATGATAAAAAATTATTTACTGTGCTAATTACAGTACCTTACTGAAATAATAATGTATACCTAAATACAGCAAAATACAGTAGTCAAAGTGTATTTTTGTCTGTTTATGCTCTGAGAATCAGCTTATGCCGCTCATAAGAATTATTTGGGAAAGTTAGTAAGTTGCTATTAGACACTAATTTATTAATGGATTGATTATTTTTAATTTTGTACATAAAAGTTTGTGATACAGTAATTCATATTTCATATATATATATATATATATATATATATATATATATATAGAGAGAGAGAGAGAGAGAGAGAGAGAGAGAGAGAGAGAGAGAGAGAGAGAGAGAGAGAGAGAGAGAGGACTGACTATACGTCGTCACAGAAAAATTGCTACAATACTGAAGCCTGGAAGTTTTAAGTTGCCTATGTAATAAATTTTGATGGATTTTGAATATTTTCATGGTGATTACATCAATACAGTATATGTAAATAGATTCTGTAAGTGAAATGATGTGTTATAGATATTTTGGTGTGTTTTTTCTCTGTGAAGAACTGTATGTATACTGAGAGAAAGAGAGAGATGGCTGAAGAATTTTTGATAAATTTATGGCAGATGGCAAGGACTAACTATAATACGACGTAAACCAAGAACTTACTGTAGTAAATAATTTTTTTATCATAAATGTATTTGTGTGTAATCATGAAAATACTAGCATGATGTAACAAACCTAGCTTTCTGTTTGGAGGTATGTACGTGTCTCGTCATTCTTAACTGCACACATATTTTAGGATATGCTCTGGACAATAGTACAATCCTAAGATAAGAAGTACCTGTACAGTAAATATCATTCCAAAATCATCTTACTACACCGGAAAATATCATCAATATACATAAAATGTAGGCACAGAACGATGCGCAAACTACGTCGACCACATAAAGCATGTTTCTGAATGGTAGGGGATAGTTAGGAATAACAGTTGTTGGCTGCCAAAGAAAGCATGCGTCTGAATGGTAAGGGATAGTTATGAATAACATATAGATCTACCATACATAAGTTTGCCACATGACTTTGAAATGATATTAGGATGTTCTGGGATGAAATTTTTTAGGCATAATTTTGTGTGAACTGTCGTGTTTGGCCATGAACTGTTAAAATAGGCAGTTATAGGCATTTTAGGGGCGTTTATAGCCTACTTAGTAACACTAAAAGGAGAGTACTGTAATGTAAGGTTACTGTGGGTTCTTTGAGATGATGGTTTATGGTGTATTTTTATTTGAAGTGATATTAGATTGGTTTAGTATGATTTAAGGTATATTTTTGTTTCAATTATCAAATTAAGCAGTGAAATGTTGAAACAGACAGTTACAAGCATTTTAGTTTAAGGGATACTTGGTATTTGGCTGTTATAAGCATTTTTAGAGAGGATTTTTTAATTTCCGCGGTAGGTTCTGGAACCTATTCCCACGTAAAAGTGGAGTGCTGTATACACACACACACACACACACACACACACACACACACACACACACACACACACACATATATATATATATATATATATATATATATATATATATATATACATACACACACACACAGAGGCAGTTCCGAGGTTACAACACTTTTCAATGACATTTATCAGAAATTATTTCCAGGGTTACGACGCTTACAATGCCGATCTGGCAGAAGAAATATGACTCCAAAAATGCAAAATAATCAATATTTGAAGTTTTTTTTATATGAAAAATGCAATAAGAATGCAGTTTACATAGTTTTTAATGCACCCAAGGTATTAAATGTATGGTTTTCTTAGGTACTTTTATGATGTTCTTGCTTACAACGATTTTCGGCTCACAACGCTCTCAAGAATGGAACCCTTGTCATAACGCCGGGAGTGCCTAATAAAGTATAGTATACGTATGAGTAGTATAGTATATGTCGTAATATATATAGTAGTATGATATACTAATAGACTAGCGTAGGGGGTAGTTAATATTAATATTAATATTATTATATATAAGTCTATATATATATAATTATAATATATATAATATAATGATGTATATACATATATATTCTATATCTATATATATATAATATATCTATAATATATAGTTAATATATATAGATA
>NC_061087.1:51948012-51975512 GCF_015104395.2 Macrobrachium nipponense
TATCTATATATATATATATACATATATATACATATATATAATATATGTGTATATATATAGTATATATGTATATATATATATATAAGTTTTAAACTTATCCAAACACCCCCCCCCCTTACTGTAAACAAACATTTAGTTTTAAATTTAGGCTTATCCTTTGCCCTAATGCCAGACCGCAAAAACAACCTAGACTTCATAGTGGCTTTTGATAAATTCATATCTGACAAAAACTACAGCCGTGAAGAGATATGTTTAAAAGGAGTGTTACTAAATGCTTTAACTGACCTTCATAAGAAATATCCTGTTCCCCGCAGATTCATGATAGCCATCCACTCGCTAAAAAAGTTAGATGTTATAATAAGTAGATCCGACAAAGACGGCAAAATTGTAATAATGGACAAAGACTTCTACCTCGACAAAATCAACCAGCTCCTTAGCGACACCAAAATACTTACGAAAAACTGACTTAGCGACACAAATACTTACGAAAAACTGACGAAAAATCCCCTCCAGAACGTTTCCCAACAGAATTTTTTGTCGGAAAGTAAGATTAATTGGCCAAGACAAAAAGAGTATTGAACTATTAGAGAAATTTAAAGTAACTAATCCTAAATTACCCTACTTTTATGGTCTTCCCAAAACTCACAAAGACAATCTTCCATTCAGACCCATCGTTTCATGCGCCGGAGCTTTCAATTACAAAATTTCTAAATGGTTAGCTGCCTCCTTTCTCCTTTTTTAGGTAGGCACTTTTTCTCCCAGTCACATCAAACATTCGGAAGACTTTTGTCACAAATTCAGAGAAGCACATATACCACTTCACAACATAAAACTTTTAAGCCTTGACGTAGACTCCCTATTCACAAAAGTACCAGTACAGGACGTTCTTCAGTTTTTAAGGGAAAAATTATCCCCCTATTCAGATCATTTCCCTTTGGCACTTGACAAAATAATAAAGTTAGTTGAATTATGTGCATCTAATAACGTATTTTCATTCAGGGAATCATTCTACAAGCAAAAATTCGGGTCTTTGTAGTATGGGTAGTCCTTTAAGTCCTATTTTAGCCAATCTGTACATGGAATACTTTGAAACTACAGTAATAAATGCAATAAAACCCAAAAACATGCTGTGGATGAGATACGTGGATGACATACTAACATTTTGGGATAATAAGTGGGGTAATTTTAATGAATTCCTCTCAAAATTAAACGCATTAGTGCCCAGCATTAAATTTAAAGTTGAATGGGAAAACAGACAACAAATTCCTTTTCTTGATGTTTTAATAATCATAGAGACACGACAGAATACAAATTTACCATATACAGAAACCAACGTTCTCACTTCATATATTCCCTACTTTAGCTATCATGACAATACTATCAAGATAAGTCTAGCTAGCAACCTATTCTTAAGAGCCTTACGAATTTGTTCCCCAGATTTCCTGGAAAAAGAATTTGAACTAATTCGCAAGCAACTCTCATCTTTAAAGTATCCTGACCATATAATTGAGAAAGCAATTCAAAAACGCAAACGTAATTTTCTACCGACCCCCTAAAGACAAGACCAGAGACACACCCAACAATAAAATAAAAATTCCCCACCTGGAGACGATTAAGAGAGTAACTCACACCCTTGGAAATCCAACCCTTTTGCATTACCTACCCAAATACCTTAGCCAAATCCCTGATTAACGTCCAACAAAAGACATCGCCCAAAGACTCGGGGGTATATGAGATCCCATGCCAGGACTGTGACCAATCTTACATCGGATTTACAGGTAAATCACTTCCCCAGAGATTAATACAAACACACAAACGGTCAGTTAGGTATGGACACAGAACTCGGCTATTTTCAATCATATAAATGAACATAACTATAGAATAAACTGGAATATGTCACGTGTAATTTATAGCAGCAACTGCCGGTACAAGAGTCAAATGATGGAATCGGCCTTAATAAAAGAGAAGCAGGTAATGAACATCTCAAAAGGGAATTGACATCAGACATCGTCGACGCAGTGTTCATTCAACCAACGCTTAAGAAGATTAAAGGAAGATTTATCAGCGGGGATGACCTAAATTGGCTACTTGTGGACGAATCTCTTGGTATAAACACACCCCTTTTCTGTAAACTTTTCTCATTCAATATACCTGAAGAGAGAGACAGCAGTCTCTGAAATATAGTACTTTTCTCTCTACATTTTGGTGTTTTTATGGGCTCCTTTTATTAGATGGAATTCTGTTGTTACAGAACACCTTTACCAGTCATATGTATATATATATATATATAATATAATATATATAATATATATATATATATATATATATATATAATATATATATTTATAGGCAGTCCCCGGGTTATGACAAGGGTTCCATTCTTGAGGAGCGTTGTGAGCCGAAAATCGTTGTAAGCAAGAACATCATAAAAAGAACCTAAGAAAACCATACATTTAATACCTTGGGTGCATTAAAAACTATGTAAACTGCATTCTTATTGCATTTTTCATATAAAAAAAAAAAACTTCAAATATTGATTATTTGCATTTTTGGTTTTTTTGAGTCATATTTCTTCTGCCAGATCGGCATTGTAAGCGTCGTAACCCTGGAAATAATTTCTGATAAATGTCATTAAAAAGTGTTGTAACCTCGGAAAACTGCCTCTGTGTGTGTGTGTGTGTGTATATATATATATATATTATATATATATATATATATATATGTGTGTGTGTGTGTGTGTGTGTGTGTGTGTGTGTGTGTGTGTATACAGCACTCCACTTTTACGTGGGAATAGGTTCCAGAACCTACCGCGGAAATTAAAAAATCCTCTCTTAAAATGCTTATAACAGCCAAAATACCAAGTATCCCTTAAAACTAAAATGCTTGTAACTGTCTGTTTTTCAACATTTCACTACTTAATTTGATATTGAAACAAAAATATACCTTAAATCATACTAAACCAATCTAATATCACTTCAAATAAAAATACACCATAAACCATCATCTCAAAGAACCCACAGTAACCTTACATTACAGTACTCTCCTTTTAGTGTTACTAAGTAGGCTATAAACGCCCCTAAACTAAAATGCTAATAACTGCCTATTTTAACAGTTCATGGCCAAACACGACAGTTTTCAGACAAAATTATGCCTAAAAAATTTCATCCCAGAACATCCTAATATCATTTCAAAGTCATGTGGCAACTTATGTATGGTAGATCTATATGTTATTCATAACTATCCCTTACCATTCAGACGCATGCTTTCTTTGGCAGCCAACAACTGTTATTCCTAACTATCCCCTACCATTCAGAAACATGCTTTCTGTGGTCGACGTAGTTTGCGCATCGTTCTGTGCCTACATTTTATGTATATTGATGATATTTTCCGGTGTAGTAAGATGATTTTGGAATGATATTTACTGTACAGGTACTTCTTATCTTAGGATTGTTACTATTGTCCAGAGCATATCCTAAAATATGTGTGTAGTTCAGAATGACGAGACACGTACATACCTCCAAAACAGAAAGCTAGGTTTGTTACATCATGCTAGTATTTTCATGATTACACACAAATACATTTATGATAAAAAAATTATTTACTACAGTAAGTTCTTGGTTTTACGTCGTATTATAGTTAGTCCTTGCCATCTGCCATAAATTTATCAAAAATTCTTCAGCCATCTCTCTCTTTCTCTCAGTATACATACAGTTCTTCACAGAGAAAAAACACACCAAAATATCTATAACACATCATTTCACTTACAGAATCTATTTACATATACTGTATTTTGATGTAATCACCATGAAAATATTCAAAATCCATCAAAAATTTATTACATAGGCAACTTAAAACTTCCAGGCTTCAGTATTGTAGCAATTTTTCTGTGACGACGTATAGTCAGTCTCTCTCTCTCTCTCTCTCTCTCTCTCTCTCTCTCGTCCTCTCTCTCTCTCATCTCTCTCTCTCTCTCTCTCTCTATGAAATATGAATTACTGTATCACAAACTTTTATGTACAAAATTAAAAATAATCAATCCATTAATAAATTAGTGTCTAATAGCAACTTAATTACTTTCCCAAATAATTCTTATGAGCGGCATAAGCTGATTCTCAGAGCATAAACAGACAAAAATACACTTTGACTACTGTATTTTGCTGTATTTAGGTATACATTATTATTTCAGTAAGGTACTGTAATTAGCACAGTAAATAATTTTTTATCATAAATGTACTATTCATTCACATAATATAAATAGTTTTTGTGTTGTATCCATAACAGCAAAGATCTCTCTCTCTCTCTCTCTCTCTCTCTCTCTCTCTCGTGTGCCAGTACTTTACTGTACTTATCCATTTAATGAAAATAATATAAATTATTGTACCATAAACATAAAAATAAAAAATCAAGCAAGTTCAGACAGATCATGGAGGATGGTTGCCATATTTTATTACAAGTTTAGTCGATTATCACTCTTTCATAACAGTACACAAAAAAATATTCTATCATTTTATCACTGTTGATGTTTCTCTAATTTTTTAAAATCATAATTTCATATATATGGCAACTCTTAACATTTTCGTTCAAGCCATATCTAGTGCCAGTGAATTCTCGTCCCACGGAAGTCACTGTGCTCTCTCTCTCTCTCTCTCTCTCTCTCTCTCTCTCTCTCTCTCTCTCTCTCTCAAAGTATATTTATCATTATATTATATATATATGTATATATATATATATATATATATATATATATATATATATATATATATATATATATATATATATATATTTATAGAAATATATGATACCTAGAGGAGGCACAAAACTGAATATGGTAACGTGAACTACATGAAATCTTTAATCAACTCACAAGACAATTGCAAAAATTAATTTGGGCACTGAATTAAACTGAACTACAAAAATAACTTTCTCTAAAGGAAAAGCAAAATTTTAACTATCGCCAGACAGATAAAAAGATAATAAAATGAAAGACCGAGATCATTAACCCTTTAACGGCGATTGGACGTATTAAACGTCGACGAAAATTGTCTGTCGGGTGCCAAACCGACGTATGGTATGTCGAGAGGTAAAAAAGTTTTTTTAACAATTCTCGGAAAAATAGTTATAGGCCTACTAGGCAAAAACTTTTGAATCACGCGCCTTGGGGATGCTGGGAGCTCACGAATCAAGCTGTTGTTTTGTTTACAATCGTAATCCAGGCGCGCAAGCGTGAATTTCTTTCTTCTCGCACTGAAAAGCATCAGCAACACATCTCGGAAATTATTTCGTCACTTTAACATAATTTTTGCACCATTTTATATTAGCCCTTACATAGAGTATTATATATGAAAATGTGCGCAATTTCATGTAAAATACAAAAAAAACAACTCATGGTTGTAGCTTTTATCAGTTTTGAAATATTTTCATATAAATAACGATGTGCCAAAATTTCAACATGGGCGGTCAACTTTGACTACCGAATTGGTCGAACAAAAACGCAATTGTAAGCTAAAACTCTTACATTCTAGTAATATTCAATCATTTAACTTCATTTTGCAACAAATTGGAAGTCTCTAGCACAATATTTCGATTTATGGTTGATTTTAGAAAAAAAACTTTTTCCTACGTCTGCGTGGTAACTGCTGAAAAAATCATAATTTTTTCGTCCGATTGTCATAATGTTTGTAGTTTTATATTTGCCGTTACATAAAGTTTTATTTATGAAAATGTGCGCAATTTCATGTAGAATATAACAAAAAAACAACACGGTTAGCTTTTATCAGTTTTGAAATATTTTCATATAAATAACGATAAGTGCCAAAATATCAACCTTCGGTCAACTTTGACTCTAACGAAATGGTCGAAAAACGCAATTGTAAGCTAACACTCTTACATTCTAGTAATATTCAATCATTTACCTTTATTTTGCAACAAATTGGAAGTCTCTAGCACAATATTTCGATTTATGGTGAATTTATGAAAAAAACTTTTTCCTTTCGTCCACGCGGTAACTCTTCCGAAAAAATCATAAATTTTTTTTCCGATTGTCGTAATGTTGCACCATTTTAAATTAGCCGTTACATAAAGTTTTATATATGAAAATGTGCTCAATTTCATGTAAAATATAACAAACAACAACGCATGGTTGTAGCTTTTATCAGTTTTCAAATATTTTCATACAAATAAAGATAAATAGAAAAAATTCGACCTTTGTCAACTTTAACTCGTCTGAAAAGGTCAAAAACTGCAATTGTAAGCTACAACACTAGTAATATTCAATCAATTACCTTCATTTTGCAACAAACGGGAAGTCTCTAGCACAATATTTCGATTTATGGTGAATTCATGCATCATATTGTGATAATATTTTCTCTGTGTTGCTTGATCGTTTTACAATTTGTTATATACCAAAATCCTCGCAATTTAGTGTACAATACAACGAAAAAATAATTAACAGTTTTGCTCACAGTGCGATTTGTATACAATTATATGAAATTTTTTTCGCGCTGTCATATATTCCAATATTTATATATGATAATGATATTTTTTTTCATTTCTGATGGTTGCATACTAAATTTCAGACAATGACAAAAAAAGAAGAAAAAAATTCTCTTAATCTTGAAAATTAAGCGTGCTGTGATTTTTTGAAAAAAACTTTTTTTCCGCTTCGGCACTCACTCGCGAACACCGCCGGCATACGGGAGACACTTTCGGGAATACTGGCTCAGCGTTTAAGGGTTAATTAAAACTCTAAACAGAAAACGGACTGTCTAGAACAAGATCCCAGGGAAACTGAACCATTCCCACAAGTGAAACAAAAATATAAAAGGGACACTTCTAGCCATATTCTGAGATTAATTCCACAAAAATTGAATAGTCATGCAGTCAATCAATTAGTCTATTCAACACGTTAAACACCACTGTGAATTATCAATACAGAGGCCGACAGAGCGACAAACAAAAAGAGTTCCTGTCAGAAAGAAACATAATTCTTATTAACACACTTGTCAAATAATAACAAAATAATAACAAATCGCATAAAGAGGACAGTGATACATTTCACCAATAAGTGCACAAAAACGGAATGATAACAATTGCTCACGAATCTCTCATGAGAAAGAAAGGTTTTCTGCCACTTCACAAGTTATCTCACATAGTTCGAGATGCTGAAAAGGAATTCATTATTGAAAGTTCCAACAACTCTCACCTCTGTTGCCCATGATATAATTTCATGTGGTTGTCACGCGCCCTCCATCTTCAAGGACAAGCCGGGTGAATAATGCCCCAAAACCCATATGATACAGTGGAGGTAAAACGTGACGTACAAATGGAAACGGAGCATTCTCGTAAAACCATTCCCGATCTACTACGTCATGAGTGAACGAGTTCGTTGTGCAAAACCGATTGTGTAACATCACATCATTTATTTCACAATTCTAGATCAACACACAATAGAGTTTTCTACATTTTATAGACTCCTTGTTACGAAGGTAATCTATTTTAAATAACACCTTTCACTGGTTCCGCCCAAAGAAACAAACGCACACACGCACACAATGTTCAAGGGATTTTCCATGCAAACTCAGGTTTTGTCAATGTGAACTCTGAGACAGTAGATTCTGCTTAACAAAGAACACTGATTTTTGTTTCTGCAAGAGCTAATTCTAAGAATATCATTGTTCACCACATCTGTCTATCAACTAAAAGTGTAATTTAAATATAAAACACACACACACACACACACACACACACACACACACACACACACACACACACACATATATATATATATATATATATATTATATATATATATATATATATATATATATTACCTCCTTTGATGAAAAAAAGCAAATTATCAGTGAAACATTATTTCACTTACAAAAGCCATTTCTACTGTGGTTAGACTTTATGTAAAAACCATAGTTTCTCTCTTATATTCTAATGAAAAAATACACTACTTAGTATATTTTAATGGAAAAAACACAGTAATCACTGATCACACAATGTTGCTCTACAAAAAAAAAAAAAAAAGCGAATTGAATAATTTTTTGAGATACTGTCCCAAAGAAATCGCCGCAAATTAGTGAAGTTCCCCGTGTAAAAGTGAATAATGTGTTACACAAAATTCTGTAAGAAGTGGACCGCTGAAATGTGCAACATGTAAAATAGGAGGCACTGTATGTATGTATGTATGTATGTATGCATGCATGTATATATATATATATATATATATATATATATATATATATTATATATATATATATATATATATATATATATATATATATATGTATATATATATATAATATATATATATATATTATATATCTAATATATATCTAATATTATATATATATATCTGATATATCTATCTATATATATCTATATATATCTATATATATATATATATATATATATAACTATATATATATATATTAATCTATATTTATATGCTTAATATCTATATTCTATATATATATATCTATACATATATATCATATATATATATATATATATATATATATATATTATATATATATATGTGTGTGTGTAATAAATACATTAATTATAACAGATAATTCCATATCTGTAAATAGAACCCACGACCTAAGGGGTCATGGTGAATTAGGAGCGTCCTACGTGACAATCCGAATCTAGATCACGCTGTGCAATGCTTGCAGTAGCCTGGTTTGCATTTGGATCTATCATCAGTTTATGCATCTGTCAACTGATCACAACACCTTCCATGGGAAGTGGCTGACCTGTTAACCCGCACCGGAAACTCATGACTTCCGAGCCAGCGGACTACGTATTCATTTTATGTGTAAATCGTTGAGATAGCTAGTGTTTCGCTATCAACACAATGCCTTGTAATATTAGTTCTCTTCTAGTTACGAAACGGAGCGGTCATCTGACCAAACCATCTCTCAAGTGATGGAGTTGAGAAATAAAGCTGTTTAAGATTTCAACTTCCTCCGTTTGAATCATCTTCCTTATTCTAAAGAAGAGCCAACTAGATATCACGTCTACGAGATGAGAAGCAGAACCACAATGCTTACGAATAACAGTCGTAAGAAAAGACACACAATCTTTCGCTAAAGCGGAAGATAAGAATTGGTGGCAAACGACAATCAACATACACAAGAACCATATACGTCTACCGAAGAATTTACTCATCGAATCCCAGCTATAAATCAATAATAAACTGAGGAAACGGGATCTTCAATCAACATGCAACTGTAAACATCCTATGAATACGAAGATATGTCATTCATCGAGACGAATTCGAGCATCAACATCGACGTTTAACCCTCTTACGCCGAAGCCCTAAAAATCAAAACCTCTCCTGTATGCCGGCGCCGGTTTGGAGTGAGCGCGGAACCGGAAAAAATAATTTTTTCAAAAAATCACAGCGCGCTTAGTTTTGAAGATTAAGAGTTCATTTTTGGCTCATTTTTTTTTCATTGCCTGAAGTTTAGTATGCAATCATCAGAAATGAAAAATAATATCATTATCATATGTAAATAATGCGATATATGGTAACGAAAAAAAAATAATTAATAGATAATTGTATTCAAATCACGCTGTGCAAAAAACGGTCAAAGCTAACGAGTTACTTTTTTTTCGTTGTATTGTACACTAAATTGCAATCCTTTTGATATATAATACATAGTAAAACAATAAAAGCAACATCGGAAAAATATTATCACAAAATGATGTACGAATTCGTAACGCACGGACGTAAAAAAAATTTATTTTCAAAAATTCACCGTAATTCTAAATAATGTTCTAGAGACTTCCAATTTGTTTCAAAATTAAGACAAATGATTGAATATTACGATACTGTAAGAGTTTTAGATTAGAATTGCAGATTTCGACCATTTCGGACGAGTTAAATTTGACCGAATGTCGAAATTTTAATATATATATTTTTTTATATGCACATAATTCGAAGATGGAAAAAGCTACAACCTTCAATTACTTTTTATTGTAATTCTTCATGAAATTGCGCACATTTTGATATATGAAACTCTATAAAAAGGCTAATATGAAAAGGAGCAAATATTAGGATAATGCGATGTACGTATTTCGGAGACTTGCGGCCGCGAATCGGCGCGCGGAATGAAGGTAAATATATTTTTCAAAAATTCACCATAAATCACAATATTGTTTTAGAGACTTCAAATTTGTTTCAAAATGAAGAAAAATGACGGAATATTACTAGGCCGTAAGAGTTTTAGCTTACAATTGCGTTTTTCAACTATTTCGGTAGAGTCAAATTTGACCGAACGTGGTTTTTTTTCTATTTATCGTGATTTGTATGCAAATATTTCGAAAAAAGACAAAAGCTACAACCTTCAATCATTTTTAGTTGTATTCTACATGAAATTGCGATCATTTTCATATTTAAAACTTTATGTAACAGCTAATTTTAAATGGTGCAAACATTTCGACAATCGCACAAAAAAAAATTCTGATTTTTTCGGAAGAGTTACCGCGCGAACGTAATGTTTTTTTTTTTCATAAATTCACCATAAATCGAAATATTGTGCTAGAGACTTCCAAGTCGTTGCAAAATGAAGTTAAATGATTGAATATTACTAGAATATAAGAGTTTTAGCTTACAATTGCGTTTTTCGACCATTTTCGGTAGAGTCAAAGTTGACCGAAAGTTGAAATTTTTGCACTTAACGTTATTTATATGAAAATATTTCAAAACTGATAAAAGCTACAACCATGGGTTGTTTTTTGTTGTATTGTGCATGAAATTGCACACATTTCCATATATAAAACTTTATGTAACGGCAAATTTAAAAGGGTGCAAACATGAGGACAATCGCACGAAAAAATTTATCGGAAGAGTTATCGCACGAACGTAAGGAAAAAGTTTTTTCATAAATTCACCATAAATCGAAATATTGTGCTAGAGACGTCAAATTTGTTGCAAAATGAAGGAAAATGATTGAATATTACTATAATATAAGAATTTTAGCTTACAATTGCGTTTCTCGACCATTTCTGTAGTCAAAGTTGACCGAAGGTTGAAATTTTTGCACTTATCGTTATTTATATGAAAATATTTCAAAATTGATAAAAGCTACAATCATGAGTATTTTTTTGTTGTATTTTACATGAAATTGCGCACATTTTCATATATAATACTTCATGTAAAGAATAATTTAAAATGGTGCAAAAATTATGTCAAAGTGACGAAATAATTTTTGAGATGTGTCACTGATACTTTTTAGTGCGATAAGAAAGAAATTCGCGCTTGCGCGCCTGCGTAGCGATTGTAAACAAAACAACACCTTGATCCGTGAACTCCCAGCATCCCCCAAGGCGCGTGATACAAAAGTTTTCGGCTGGTAGGCCTATAAGTATTTTTCCGCGAATTTTTAAAAAAACTTTTTTGAGCCGACGTATGATACGTCCAATCGGCATACGGGAGACATTTTGACTCGACGTTTAATACGTCCAATCGGCGTAAGAGGGTTAAGTGAACGACTGTCATCACATATCTACAAGAATCAAAACCAGATGCGAAGCAGCATCGAACATCAACGGAAAGGAAGAAACCAACATAGGAAACAACGAGCGATCACAAGCAAGGACGTGGAGATTAGGCCAAGAGGAAGCAACGCGAGAGAGAGAGGGAGAGAGGCTGTGACGTCATCACGACATCAACATCTTCCTGCGATGCGAGAGAGGGAAGAGGAGGCTGTGACGGTCATCACGACATCGACATCTTCCTGCGACGCGTGAGAGAGAGAGAGGCTGTGACATCATCGGAATGTCAACATTCTTTTCGCATATATACCAGAGCTAAGTACATCCTTTATCCATTCAGGTTTTTTTTCAGTGAAGTGTTGTACATCAAGAGTCGATCGTCCAGTATTCCTGGGGTGAGTTATTCAGTCTTAATCTTCATTCATTACAGGGATCAGTCTTCAACTACGAGTTCTCGCTCACAGATTCTTTTCTCGTTGTTGCTAATGCTTTTTTCTTCCTGGAGTTCTCCGGAAATACTTTATCAAATTATCTGTATTAATATTATCTTTTTTGGGGGATTTCCTATTATTTGCAACACATTTTTAATTTATATTGCATATGCGTTTACGTAGTGGTCGTGTGTACTCTTATAGATATTTTGATAGGATCGCAAGGAATAGAAGTGATAAGAAAAAAGTAAAAGTTAACATGGCAACTACTGCGGCTGGTTCTTCCGCATCGGGTAACCCGAATGTAGTGACTCTCGTCAGCGCGAGGTCAGCAATAGTTCCTTTCAAGGTTGGGTCAATGGGTTCCTGCCTCAAAACGTTGAGGAATGGATCTCATCTGTAGACGCTCATTTAAATGCAAAAGGCATCACAGACCCATCTGTACAATTACAGGAAGCCAAAAGCTTCATAGACTTTGCTAAAGGAGACGCAAGTGCATATCTGAGAGGTGTTTCTTTCCAAGAGGCGGTTACATGGGACGATTTCAAAGTTAGGTTACATGCTGTATATGGCGGTGAAGAGGCTTTAGACGTAGTGCTGGCTTTAAGGAACATCCTTAACCAAGCCTCTATGACTCAGCTTAATGTTGTAGAGCGGGCGGCGCTAATTGCCGACCGGCTAAATGAATATCAAGTAAATTTAACCCTCTTACGCCGATTGGACGTATTAAACGTCGAGTCAAAATGTCTCCCGTATGCCGATTGGACGTATCATACGTCGGCTCAAAAAAGTTTTTTTAAAAATTCGCGGAAAAATACTTATAGGCCTACCAGCCGAAAACTTTTGTATCACGCGCCTTGGGGGATGCTGGGAGTTCACGGATCAAGGCGTTGTTTTGTTTACAATCGCTACGCAGGCGCGCAAGCGCGAATTTCTTTCTTATCGCACTAAAAAAGTATCAGTGACACATCTCGGAAATTATTTCGTCACTTTGACATAAATTATTGCACCATTTTAAATTATCCTTTACATGAAGTATTATATATGAAAATGTGCGCAATTTCATGCACAATACAACTAAAAAATACCCATGATTGTAGCTTTTATCAATTTTGAAATATTTTCATATAAATAACGATAAGTGCAAAAATTTCAACCTTTGGTCAACTTTGACTCTACAGAAATGGTCGAGAAACGCAATTGTAAGCTAAAATTCTTATATTTTATAGTAATATTTTCAATTTCAATTTATTTGCCATAATATTCAATCATTTGCCTTCATTTTGCAACAAATTGGACGTCTCTAGCACAAATATTTCGATTTATGGTGGAATTTATGAAAAAAATCTTTTTCCTTACGTTCGTGAGATAACTCTTCCGATAAATTTTTCGTGCGATTGTCCTAATGTTTGCACCCTTTTTTTAAATTTGCCGTTACATAAAGTTTTATATATGGAAATGTGCGCAATTTCATGCACAATACAACAAAAAACAACCCATGGTTGTAGCTTTTATCAGTTTTTTGAAATATTTCATTATAAATAACGTTTAAGGTGCAAAAAATTTCAACTTTCGGTCAACTTTGACTCTACCGAAATGGTCGAAAAACGCAATTGTAAGCTAAAACTCTTATATTCTAGTAATATTCAATCATTTACCTTCATTTTGCAACGACTTGGAAGTCTCTAGCACAATATTTCGATTTATGGTGAATTTATGAAAAAAAAAAATTACGTTCGCGCGGTAACTCTTCCGAAAAAATCAGAATTTTTTTGTTGCGATTGTCGAAATGTTTGCACCATTTAAAATTTAAATTAGCTGTTACATAAAGTTTTATATTATGAAAAATGTGCGGCAATTTCATGTAGAATACAAACTAAAAATGATTGGAAGGTTGTAGCTTTTGTCTTTTTTTCGAAATATTGCATATAAATCACGATAAATAGAAAAAAAACCAACCCACGTTCGGTCAAATTTGACTCTACCGAAATAGTTGAAAAACGCAATTGTAAGCTAAAACTCTTACGGCCTAGTAATATTCCGTCATTTTTCTTCATTTTGAAACAAATTTTGAAGTCTCTAAAACAATATTGTGATTTATGGTGAATTTTTGAAAAATATATTTACCTTCACTCCGCGGAGCCGATTCGTGGCCGCAAGTCTCCGAAATACGTACATGGCATTATCCTAATATTTGCTCCTTTTCATATTAGCCTTTTTATAGAGTTTCATATATCAAAATGTGCGCAAATTCATGAAGAATACAATAAAAAATAATTGAAGGTTGTAGCTTTTTCCATCTTCGAAATATGTGCATATGAAAAAATATATATATTAAAATTTCGACATTCGGTCAAATTTAACTTGTCCGAAATGGTCGAAATCTGCAATTCTAATCTAAAACTCTTTTTTTTTTTTTACAGTATCGTAATATTCAATCATTTGTCTTAATTTGAAACAAATTGGAAGTCTCTAGAACATTATTTAGAATTACGGTGAATTTTGAAATAACATTTTTTTATGTCCGCTCGTTACGAATTCGTACATCATTTTGTGATAATATTTTTCCGGTGTTGCTTTTATTGTTTTACTATGATTATATATCAAAATGATTGCAATTTAGTGTACAATACAACGAAAAAAAAGTAACTCGTTAGCTTTGACCGTTTTTTGCACAGCGTGATTTGAATACATTATCTATGAATTTTTTTTTTTTTTTTCGCTACCCTATATCGCATTATTTACATATGATAATGATATTATTTTTCATTTCTGATGATTGCATACTAAACTTCAGGCAATGAAAAAAAAATGAGCCAAAAATGAACTCTTAATCTTCAAAACTAAGCGCGCTGTGATTTTTTGAAAAATTATTTTTTCCGGTTCCGCGCTCACTCCAAACCGGCGCCGGCATACATGCGAGGTTGGATTTGCGTTTTTAGGGCTTCCCGGCGTAAGGGGAGGTTAAATAAACTCTGCGTGGGTTACAAGTTCCAGGATCGCCGTGAAAGATTTTATACGGCTGATTTACCTCACGTGCATGACAGTCATGTTGCCTGAAGCTTTAGTGCGGTGTTTTGACAAAAAAGCTGCAGCCCAACAGTACGGAACTAGATGTGTAATACAGATAAAAAAACACATGTCTAAATGTACTGACCTTGATCCCTCGCTTACTCAAGTTTTTGCAAAAAATTAGAATAAACCACAACAAGTAAACGTGGTCAATAATAATCAAGCTGCAGGGATGGTTTGTTATAACTGTTAAAGACCAGGTCACATGATTTCAGACTGCCGGACGCGTTTTTGTTCAATACACAACAGTTCCACTCATTCATATAATCGTTGTTTCTCGCGGAATCAACAGCAGAATCCTAAAAACACGCAAATAGTTGCCAATGAACACAAAAAGAAGGGTCCTCAGTACTTTAAAAAGAAACAAGCGAACAGTAATGCTGCCTCAACAGCAGAAACAAACAATCGTGCTTCAAGTAAACTCTGTTCCTGGGCCGTCTAGCCAGAACTTGCAAGGTCAGACGAGTTTTCCGGGAGTGCAAAATAAAGCAAATACCACGTAGTAAGCTCCAGGGGGGGAGAGGACGATGTTGGGTCATTCATATCAACATCTTTTGTATCAAATAATCAATTTAATCATTTATCAGATCATTGTGAGGCAATCGATTTTCCTATGAAACACACGGCCGAATCAAAAAAATCTGTGCAGGTTCCCGTAGATTTGCAACAAATTCATGCAATTATAAGTCAAGATGAGTTACGCCCAACCTTACATGCAGTAAATTTAGATCATAAGTCATTTACATTATTCTTTGATTCTGGTAGTCCACGTAATATCATGGATTTGCAGACTCATCATTTGCTTTTTTCAACTTCCCTATAGAGAAGTCCGGAGTAAGACTCTCGGGTATAGGAAATAATGTGGTAGGAGTAACTCATGTTCAGTACAAGGTCGGTAAGCGCACGTTTTCCGATACCTTTATCGTTGTACAAAACATTGATATGTACCCCGCTGTAATTATAGGATACCCGTCTATGGGCACTCAAAACATTACCTTAGCCCCTGCAAAACACGGCGTGTATATCAAAGGAAAATTCTATAAGTCTTCTAACACCTTAAAATCAGTTTTAGATAATAAGGAGACAGCAAATAAAGTAGTAACATACGTTGAAGAACCAATCACTTGTCTCATGATGCAAGAAATCATTCATGCAACCCAACAGATTCTCGCTCACCTGTAATATCAGCTTGCACGCAAACTCTTGAGCCGAACGTAATTTCGAACATATTAGTGCGTGTAAAGAAAACCTTGCCGGGATCTGAAATGTTAATCCTTTCCGACACTCTAAAAACACACGGATTATCCGTCACAAAAGCCATTTATACAGTCGGCTCACAACAACAATGTAACATCGAAGTCTGTAATCATTTGAATACCACTTTAGTAATTTACAAAAATCAACATATCTTGGATGTGGAAGTTTATAAACATCGAATTCTTACCGTAGCTGAGATCAATCACGCTCAATCAGTTGCGGATGAATCCCTTTTGCAATCTATAAAAAATAAAATCAATAAAGACATTCAAGAAGAAATTCAGCAGAAATTTTTGAATCTTTTAACTGAATATCATGATGTTTTTCCACTACGGATGGATCCTTAGGAAAAACGGATGTCATCAAGCATCAAATAAGATTAAAAGACAAACAGAAAGTTATCTATGTACCTTCGTACAGACTTCCTATGAAATTCCAGAATGAGATAAATGAGGAAGTAGGTAAAATGCTAAAAGAAGGAGTCATTAGGAAATCAAACAGCCCTTATAATTTTATGTTAATAGTTGTACAGAAAAAAGATCAAACTTGGCGTATTTGCGTAGACTTCCGTCGCTTAAATGATGAAACAATCCCTGACCGATTCCCAGTGTCATGTACTGACGATATTCTATCTTTACTAGGTCAGAACAAATATTTTACCAGTTTGGACTTACTCAAAGGTTTCCACCAGATTCCGTTGGAAAAAGAGAGTATCCCATACACTGCCTTCAGCACAGCCAGGGGACATTATGAATTTTTGCGTATGCCTTTTGGTTTACGTTGTGCTCCCATAACTTTTACTAGAATGTTCAACATTGTGTTGGAGACTTGTTAGGAGATATCCTACATGCCTATATGGACGACCTTGTAATCTTTTCTAATACCTTAGAAGAACATCTACGTAAATTAGAGTTAGTACTACAAAGACCAAGGCAGCATAACCTAAGGGTAAAGATAAGTAAGTGTGAATTTTTTAAAACAGAACTAGTCTATTTAGGTTTCACGGTGTCTAGTCAAGGTCTTAAAGTAGTCCATGATAAGGTATCGGCTATCCGTAACTTTCCGATACCTACTAACGTCAAGGGAATACAGCAATTTCTAGGATGTAGTGGTTACTACAGGCGTTTTATACGCAACTACTCAATCACAGCCGTCCCCTAAATGATCTTTATAAAAGAAGGGCGTAGATTTCATATGGTCTGAGAACATCAACGAGGCGTTCGATACCTTGAAAGATGAACTGTGTATTCCCCTATCTTGAAATTTCCTGACTTCGGTAAGGAATTCTTTATTGCACAGACGCCTCTAGACCTAGAGTAGGTGGTTGTATTGCTTCAACAATATGATAAACAGTTTTTCCATATAGCTTTTTATTCAACGTAAACTGAGACCTTCCGAAAGTAAATATGCAGTAATAGACAAGGAAGGGCTCGCTATGTTAATTCACTAGTGCATTTAAAGTTCATAATATACGGTTATCCCGTCAAGGTTCTCGCTGATCATAAGCCCCTAACCGACTTCTTTAAAGGCTTTAGTCACAGCCCTAAACGAACCTCAAGTGGCATTATGATTCATCCAAGACTTTGGCGCGAGGATCGGGCATTTACCTGGGAAAGCAAATATCATTGCTGACGCATTATCACGCACCCCGCAACCCCTATCATCTTGTACGGAGCCATTAGCTGAATTAATAGATATATCAATATCCACGCCTATTGTTAAAACTATATCTGAACAGGAAGATCTGGGCTGGAGTGCTGAACTATTACAGACGGAACAAAGAAAAGATCAGCAATTAGAAAAAATCATAAACGCGTTAAACGGAAATCCTAAGGAAAAGGAATATATAAAGTATAAGCAGCAGAATTATATAATCAAAGATAATATCCTGTGTAGATCCGTGACGAGGAAAAACCCGCAACCACACCACAGCTGAATAACGACCAGGTGGTGGTACCAATTTCACTCATACCCTGTCTTAAATTGGTTGCATGCAAATCCATTGCATGGACACCCGGGTTTCTCCAATCATGTCACAGAAAGCCAAATCCTTATTTTATTGGCATACGATGCTTACAGATATAAAAAAGCACATAGCTAATTGTCGCACTTGTCAAGAATACAAAGGGCACACAAAGACACCTGTCAGCCTAGGGGCTTATCCCATGCCAAATCAACCCTTTGAGTACACTTAGATTTATTAACAGGGTTTTACGAGTCAGACAGAGGAAATAAGCACCTCCTAGTAATCATAGATGCCTTGACTCGATATACAGAACTGATAGCGCTTAAAACAAAAACCGCAGTTGAGTGCGCTAGGAAGTTTTACGAGTGCTACATTTGTAAACATGGAATTCCACACATGATCATATCCGACTCTGGCGGAGAATTCAATAATCACTTCCTTAACTCCTTGTGTGAATTCCTTTGCATAAAAAAAATCAATACCATGATCTACCACCCAGAGTCTAACGGGCTAGTGGAAAGAACTAATAGTAAGGTTTTAAACATTTTTAAGGGTCACCTTAGGGGGATGGACCCCAACTGGGACATTGCCATACCTGCGGTACTAAGCACTCTTAATCACTCATATCATGTATCTATTAAATGTCGCCGCACGAGGCACTGTACGGTACCCCAGCTAGAACGCCTTTCCATGTATTAACGCCTACAACCAATTTATCAAATCCTCTAAAGGATGTTTATGGATGCAAGCATAAGTCGATATAATATTAACTTCGTAAGAATCTAGAAGAATCACAAATTATAATGAAAAGAAATCATGATAAAATAGCTAAGCCAACTAGAACATATGCCGTGGGCGATAAGGTATACATACAAGTATACGTATGTAAAGGTTTTTAAACTACAAACTTGACACTAATGTTTGAAGGCCCGGCCGTTTAACATTTTAGAAACATTAACGGCCAATAGATTTAGGGTTCAAAACGTATCCCAACCCACTGATATGAGAATCGTTCCATTGGCACTATCAGAAATTATCAGAAATTAAAAAGAAGGGTGATGGAAGTGAGGGAAATTTTTGTATCTATGAAACCTGTATAATAACTTATATATATATGTATATCTTAATCTATAATTATATATAATTATATATATATATATTATATATATATATGCATATATATATATATATATATATATCATATTTGTTTATGTAAACATATTCTTAATTATGAGTTTATTACAATATATTTTACTCATTGCAGGTTTCCAAAATGAATCTGTTATTGTTAGGAGTGATATTGTTCGTTCAGACATCTTTGTCGTGTGGGAAGAGTGCTAAAACAAAAGAATTAGATTTTACCCATGGCACTATTAAAGAAAGAACAGAAGACGTTTTCATTACCGCAAGCAATATAGTCATAGAAGTCGATATGCAGGCGATATTTCTGCCTAATGATGACGTCCTTAACCTAAAGAGTGACCTGTTGAGGTTAAAGGAAATGCACCAACGTCATTTTCATGCTAACTCAGAGGTTTCGCTAGCTCAAACCCTCAGCGTTGCGGAAATGTTATCATACAACTTGCAGAATAAAACCGCTGAGGCAGAAGAACTTGCTCGAGACCTGCTGATGTGGTCTGTGCGGCACAATACTCTCGAACGTCGCAACCCGCTTATATTTGCTGGATTAAACATCTTGGGATCTGTTGCCAGTTTAGGCTTAGGAATTTCAATTCGCCTAAGATAAATAATCAAAATAAGAGAATTGAGTTTTTGCACATAAAACCGAATTAGCTTTGTCCGAACTGCGTAGCCAGTTATCCTCAATCAATCAAATAATGAGTTTAGGATGAACGCAACATTCTAGTAATATCGATCAGATTATGGAAGTACAACACTTGCTGGCTACGTTAGCTTATTATAGTTCAAAAATAGATCATATCCGTACCAAAATATCACATTTTATTGAGAAATCAAAGGACTATGTAGAAGCTATTACGCTAGCAACAAAGGGTGTGTTATCCCCACATCTTATGCCTATTAAAGATCTGACTTTAACTTTGGAGAACGGACGGGAGAAACTAGGTTATATTCCTTTATTAGACGCCCATAAAATAGAGTTTTATTATAGCTTAATATTGGTAAGCGTTGAAAATTACAGGATTATGATAACCATTCCCTTTTATTCTTCCGATACCTGGCAATCATACAAAAATAGCACCATTCCCAACTTTTCATGACGAATAACTCAAGTCCAGTAATATCCAATTTGACGGGACATGTATTGATTTCCCCTGATAGGAAATCATATACAGTCATTAAAGACCTTAGATAAATTCACTCACTGTTCAGAAGCCATGAATAATAAAGTTGTACAGCTGACTCTTTTGAATTCCATCCTATATCAATGGTTTATGTGAGTTAGGCATAGTGCTAAACGATTCTCTCTCCCATACACGCGAAGGTTGTCTGAGAAAACTTTATCCTTTTGACAGTAATAAAGTTTCAATTACAGACTGAACAACGGCTCGTGGATCCGATACGACAAGGAAGGTTTTCAAGTGCATGTCCGGACGGGACCACAGCCCATTCCCAGGTCTTTGTCGCAGCCCGACGGGTTGTCCGGGGGGACATCTACGAACTACATGGTCAAAGGGGTCCACACTATAATACGTGAGAGGACCTATTTTGCCAACTATACGCGGGCGACTACAACTATCCCATCACTACCTCTCCCATACAACGCGCAGGTGGCTCATCGTTTGACGCAACTGGCTGAGATGGACCACACGTCGCCGACTTATGCAGGAGGAGAAAACCTTCGTTTCTACGTGCTGCTAACCGTGTTTTGTGTTACGGCAATTATTATTATCGCTGTTAACATCTTTGCTTGGCGTAGGTTGAGGCGAACACAGACGGATCTTCAAAGGAACGTTCTGCCGCGTCAAGACGACACTCCTGTTGCGTTAAAAGCACTTACGTTCAGGGCCATCTGAAACTGGCCATTTCACCTGGTTCCGAGGAAAATTGTCTGGAATTGCGTTGTGTGTGAAAAGCGGTCTGTATGCTGGCAATATGTAGGACAAGAGACTCCAAGCCTTTGCATTTTGAAAAGTATCTTTCGGGCACCTAATAAAATATTGTAGCCCTATATATTAAAATACATAAGAGTATCTTTTGGGTACCTAATAAAATATTGAAGCCCTATATATTAAACTGTTGGTGCGTGTACGTACCAGGAATCTATATCTGTGCACAATTATACAATTATATGTTATCTTTATAGCTTTACAAAGAGTAACAAGTACTCTTGAACAGTTATCCATGATCATGTTATGTATCTTTGCAGAGTAACCACTACTCTTAATCGGGTTACCTATTACTATAATCTTCATGTATACATGTTAACCTTTTAATTTTTTTTTTTTTTTGGTACCTAATAACCATTATTTACATTATATGCCATATATATATCAAACATGGATCTATTTTTTCCATGCATTTTTCTTTATTTATGAATATGTCCAAAAAGTGTATGTAACAAAACCTTTTATGCACTTAATCACTTGTTTATGATTATGTCTAAATATATGTTACGGGCACACTCCTAAGAAACCATGTTTAAAGTAACTTTTGTTGTTCAAGGCTTGAATGGTAGCTGTCCGAGCCTAATGTAATAAATACATTAATTATAACAGATAATTCCATATCTGTAAATAGAACCCACGACCTAAGGGATCATTGGTGAATTAGGAGCGTCCTACGTGACAATCCGAATCTAGATCATGCTGTGCAATGCTTGCAGTAGCCTGGTTTGCATTTGGATCTATCATCAGTTTATGTATCTGTCAACTGATCACAACACCTTCCATGGGAAGTGGTTGACCTGTTAACCCGCACCGGAAACTCATGACTTCCGAGCCGGCGGACTACGTATTCATTTTATGTGTGAATCGTTGAGATAGCTAGTGTTTCGCTATCGACACGATGCCTTGTAATATTAGTTCTCTTCTAGTTACGAAACGGAGCGGTCATCTGACCAATCCATTTCTCTAAGTGATGGAGTTGAGATAAAGCTGTTTAAGATTTCAACTTCCTCCATTTGAATCATCTCCCTTATTCTAAAGAAGAACCAACTAGATATCACGTCTACGAGATGAGAAGCAGAACCACAATGCTTACGAATAACAGTCGTAAGAAAAGACACACAATCTTTCGCTAAAGCGGGAAGACTAAGATATAGTATATATATATATATATATATATATATATATATATATATATATATATATATATATATATATATATATATATATATATATATACACACAGAGATATATATATATATATATATATATATATATATATATATATATATATATATATATATATATACAGCGGTACCGTATGGCATTACGTATCAAGTAGGTAGTGTAAATGTTTCAGAGCGACATTCATTTGTGTATGTTGAATTCCTGCGCGATCTGTCCTGCCGCCTTGTCACGGAATTGTTGAACAGGAATCATGACTAGGTTTACGTCTATGACTGGTTCTAATGAATACTTTAGATGGAGAGGGAGAGATTTTTAAAAATACACTAGAAATTTTTGATAGATGTCTAATTAATGAGCAAGCCTATCTTTGATGGATGGGAGATTCAGTTAGGCTTACTTTTCTTTTTTCTTTTCTAGCCTTGTCCAATACCACAAATAGGGAGGGAAACGGATTCAATGATGCATGCATTATTTTTTCTTCAAAAATCTAAATAATAAATTTGCTTGGGAGGTACTTTATTCATATCGGCCTAATCCCTCCATCTTCCTCTAATATGACAACAACGCACAACCCCCCCCCACCCATCTCAGGCTAATCCCGACATCTTACTACCCACGAGGAAGCTCGCTACCAACCGCACTAACGATAACGGTTATTTTAAAATTCCCTCACCAACAAACGAAGCCTTAAAATGCACATGTTTATAAGACATTTTCTGCTCAAAATTACCTTCTCTTTCATTTCTAAAAATAATTGCATAAACTCATGTTACACCTTGTGTATATATATATATTACGCCTAGGGTTTTTTATTAATAATATATTGCCAATAACCTATGGAATGTGAAGAACAGTGGAGAGGCGACGACCCGAGAAAAGCTGACAATGAGTTTCTATGGATGGCATGAGATAAAACTGCTTAGTTAGACAAGTCAATGTACGATAGTTTATTAACTCTTCTCAAAGTGCCTTTGTGAAACTGGTTGCGGCCAGTAAATGTGAGGCGTTAACGAACTGTGCGTTCGTATGTGCGTGTGCGCCTCTTCCTTTTAAGTGTATCATACACAAGTTTATGGGGGATTTTGATAGAGGCGTCTTTGGGAGGAAGGTAGAGCCACGATGGCGGTGCCTAAGTGTTTTTTGGAATAGTGAGAGAGATATTCCGGCTGCATGGGTGAGTTAAATTACTTTAGCCAAAGACTGGCTTGTTATCTATTTGACATGTTGGTAGTAATATCCAATCTTTAGTCTCTGATTGTTAAACTTGTGTGTGTACTTATGGGATGTGTTCTGTGTCTTTGAAACAGACGGTTCTGGCAATGGGGGGGACAGGGAGTCCCAGATGGATAGAGACGATTGGTGTGACTATAACTGTTCAGACATTTTTGTTGGTGTTTTTATTGAATTGAGTTAGTCTGTAAGACTTGATTAATTCCTTATTTATTCATTGTTAATAAAGGTATCTTTTGTAATGCAACGCTCTCATTTTCATTACCTGTTAGAGTGGAGAGAAAGAGATTGTCGGAGAGAGAGACAGAGAGAGATTGTTTGCCGAGAGAGAGAGAGAGAGAGAGAGAGAGAGGCTGTGTGTATTAGTTTGCCTTGACGCTCGAGCTACACGTTTACCAAATAAATTATGGGAAATATCCCATTACAGGTTTTGGTGACAGCGGTGGTTTTGGTGGCTAGCGGTTAAAAAGTGGTATAAAAGAGTTTTTTTTATGCCTGGGAACGCCAATGAAGAGATAGGTGACCAGTTAGAAAATAAAGGGGTTATGGCTTAGCGATAGTTTTAGAACGACAAAGCCTTTGTGGGATTGTGGAAAATCGTTAAACTGTTAGTTTTCAGTTAATTAGTGAGAAAAAATGAGAAATATCTATCTGTTAACTGTGCTAAGGGGAGTGGGAAGGATTTTATTGGACTCAGTATTTTTCCCAGGGAGTCAGCCTAGGAGCAGTGGGCGCACTCAAGTGTGACTTTTGCTTGTGTAATGACGAGTGCATCCCGAGATGGCCATGCGGGTGTTGTTATTAGTGCGTTACACGAATTCCGAGTTCTTTTTGTTCCCATTATGAAGTGGTGAGTGTTAAAAAAACATTGTCTTGTAAGGGGAGGGTTTTTTTTTTTTTTTTTTTTTTTTTTTTTTTTTTTTTTAATATTTCAGGGTTATGGGACTGGTTCAAGAGGTCACAAATTTTTCTTGTCTTTCCCAATAGTAGCAGAAGTGACGTGTTTTCTTTATTCACGCGTGTTTATAATAGACGTATTCGTCTTTGTTTAATGTAAGAGTGTATAAGGATGTGTTTATGCATGTGAACTGTGCTTAGATGGCATATTTGTCTTGGATACAGAGCTGCCACTGAATTTCACAGGCTCAGCACATTTCTTCTAACCGGGCAGGAAGGCGTCGCATGGTGGGTACTGCATACCTCGAGAGGGGATTACAAGATGGGCACTAGTGTATACCTCGCGAGGGGGTCCTCAGACACTGTTTAAGAGGAGATGGGTACTGGTGTATGCCTCGAGGGGGGGCTCTACCGCTTCCCTGGGAAGTGTTTCAATGCTCATTGGGGGGGAAAAACTTTTTTTTTCTCATTGGGGGTGAACTCCTTTTTTTTCTTTGTGTCGGGGTGTTGGGGGATGGGTTTGCCCTTGACAATGAATTTCCAATGCTAAGACATCAGCTGATTCATTAGCTGATGAAGTGAAATGCCCGTAGAGTCTTTCTTTTAGAAAAGAGATTTTTTTTTTCCACTTGGATGAAGAGAAAAGGAAATAATAAGAGAATTGAAATGCATTGTATGGGTGTATGTTTTCCTTGTGCTTGGAAGACACAAATATATTTGGGAGACACAGATTATTATTATTTTTTTATTGTGTTGGAGAGATTACTTTGAAAATGGTGCCGAATGGTGTTGTATCTGTTGTGTTGCGATGGTGGTAAGTGGTGGTGTATGCTGGAGAAATTGTGTGTCATAAGGTTCAGCATTACTGTTGTATGCTATTATGAATTTCACCTTTACTTGAGATATTTGCAAGAGATTTATTGCTATGGAGAATTATTATTATTATTATTATTAATTATTATACTTGAGATGTGTTACGGGAGGGTTGCTTAAGTATAATTATTGTTACGGGAGACATACTTTGCGAGAGATTTGAGATATTTCATGGGAGATCATTTTGTAATTATTACAGATAATTATTCATGGAGAATTATTATAATGATTAATTGGGAGAAGTCTTGTCTTAATTATTTGTTGAGTTTTTGTAACTTTGAAGAATATTTCAGTGATTCGCGAGGAAGAGTTTTGCTGAATCTTGATGAATCTGACTGAATCTTGGTGAGTTGGGTTGAATCTTGCTGAATATTTTGCTGAATTCCTTGGTGAATGGACAAGCATTGACATTGGTGATATTTTTTTTTATACTGATACTAGTGATTTTGATGATAGCAATTTTTGGTGATTTTGTGATAGTGATATTTCTGATACTGATTTTTGTTATACTAATACGTGGGCGTTTTAATGCTGTCAAGGGTGGTGAAATCTTTTGTGAATTCGGGAGGAACTAACAACACATTATTTTTTGTTTTTCTTTTTTTTATGAGTTCAGCAGATAATTGCTTGACATCTAGTGAGTCACGAGAGATAGTTAATAATGCCGTTGATTTTTCTTTTCACCTTTTTTGGAAGTTAGCCATAGCTGACACAAGTTTTTTTGCCATGGGTGAATTTGAGTTTGTTTTTTTCTCTCCAGTTGGTGTGAATATTTTTAATATCTCAGTTCGTGACTTAGAGTCATTGTTCGGGAACGTGTTTGTGTTTCAGCTATTTGATGCTGTAGAGAAATAAATATACGGGAGAATTCTTGCACTGTTTTGAATGCATACAAAATGGCACTACATTTTTTCTCTGGATATTTGTGTTCCAGAAATTGTGAGTTTTCTTGCACAATACATTAGTTGTATTTGTGACAGCTTTGTGAGAGATAGGAAACTTGGTTAAGTTTTCTAATGACTTAGGTCGTAGTGCATAAGGAGAAGTCTTGGCTAAGACCCTTTGTATTGGGAGTTCTGTTACGAGGAGTTGTGGCACATTGGTGATTTTTTCTAGAACTTTCTAGACAGTTTTATTTGCCGAGTTTTTGCCCTTTTTTAGCAGTCATGCTAAACGGAGAGAATTTTATAGTTTTTTACTATAACATTGAGTTATTCTCTGGAGAATTGGAGTTATAATTGAGATATATTTGGAGTTATAATTGGAGGTATATTATTTTGGAGTTATAATTTGAGATATAATATATTGGAGATTTATTTTTGGCCATTTCTGATATTTGCCAATGGTGATGAGAGCTATGTTTAGTTCAATTATTTTGCAGCCATCTTTGTTGCAAATGGAGACACATTTTTGAGGAGATTATGGGGCAATATTTGTGAGTGTGTGAGTTAGTTGCCTTGAGTGCACATTTTTTTGGAGATAGGATTTCATTTTTTGATTATCCTTTTTGGAGATATATTTTTTGGAGCCTTGTTTTAAACCACATGGAGTTATTGGGGAAATAGAGGTAAATATTTTTTTTTTTTATTTGCCGAAATAGAGGCGATTATTCTCTATTCCTTGAGTGGTGTTTTTTTTATTAACATGTGGCTATCGGAGAAATAAGAGTGAATAATATGGAGGAAATATTTTTATAACCAGAGTGGTGTTATTATTAATATGGTGTCACATATTTATGTATGGAGTTGGAATTAATTTTTGGCGGGTGACCCTTTTTTTTGTGGTTATGGAGTTTGTCTTTTCGAGCCAAGAGAAGATTTCTGTGGTTCTTTCTCTTTGGTTTCATGACTATTTAGAGGCAAGTGGCATTACTGCATTACGAGTCCTATGGAGATGTGTGCATTTTTTATGTTCACAAGTGTGTTATTTTGGAGACATATAATTGGGCTGTGTCATGTTGAGAGAATACGTCTTTGAGACAAATTTTTGAACA